>NC_137075.1:44722916-44925416 GCF_951640355.1 Cnephaeus nilssonii
TTTATATGCTTATCAACTTTTTAGTCAAAATTAAAATTTTTCTCTTGTTGACTTAGGTTAAGTGAATTTGAAATAGGAATATCTCACACTTTGTGGTAATTTTTCTATCCTAATTCAACCAACTAAAGTAAGTAATTTTCTTAGTGTACTCGGAGAGGATTTTCTGTGGAAAAGAGTGAGAGACTTTGCAGGCTTTAAGGGGAAATAAATAGCCAACAGCAATTCTCTCTTGGTTAGTGATACTTTTTTTTTTTTTAAATATATTTTATTGATTTTTTTTACAGAGAGGAAGGGAGAGGGATAGAGAGTTAGAAACATCGATGAGAGAGAAACATCAATCAGCTGCCTCCTGCACACCCCCCACTGGGGATGTGCCCGCAACCAAGGTACATGCCCTTGACCGGAATCGAACCTGGGACCCTTCAGTCCACAGGCCGACGCTCTATCCACTGAGCAAAACCGGTCAGGGCATAGTGATACTTTTACTACTAAATATTTTTGCCTTTAGTGACATGGTCCAAATCCCTGCTGGTATTTTAGGAAAGAAGTGACTTGGATTTTGTTTATAAGTTGAAGTTCTGTTGAAAGGGAAAATGAATCACAATATTAAATGTGTTTGTCTTCTTCTAATAAGCATATAAAATTGGTTAGTTTAATATTCATTTTTGGAAGTGAGATCATTGTTGATGAAGCTGCTTTGATTTCCTATGGAATCTCAAGGTTTATATCTTGTCATGTTTTAACTAATCATGTTTTCTAATCCATATGGATTCCAACCTTTCTTTATATTTTTAATTCTGTCATGAAACTATAAAGTCATTTAGCTTTTTGTAGTTCGTTGTTTCTTGGATTTTAGTCACTCAGATTATACATTCATGTATCTTGCTCTTATTCCCATTTGTACTGCATTGACTTAATATTTTTATTTAAATTAACTCATTTGTTATTTAAGTTTGCTTGCTTGTTTATTTATTTTTGCTACTTTTCACCCAAGGATATTTCTTTCACTGATTTTTAGAGAGGGAGGAAAGGAGCTGGGGGAGGGGGAAGAGAAACATCAATGTGAGAGAGACACATTGATTGGTTGCCTCCCATTTGCAGGTGCCCTGACTGTGCCAGGCATCAAACCTGAAACCTAGGTATATGCCCTTGACCGGGAGTTGAACCCATGACCCTTTAGTGCACAGGCTGACACTTGAACCACTGAGCAATACCAGCCAGGCCTTAAGTTTGTTTATTTATATCATTTTAAATCCTCACCCGAGGAGTGAGGATATTTGTTTTTTTAGAAACAGTGGGAGGGGAGAGGAAAAAGAGAGAGAGAGAGAGAAACATTGATATGAAAGAGACACCGATTGGTAGCCTCCCATATGCACCTGGACTGAGGGCAGGAATCGAACCTGTGACCTTCTGGTGCGCAGGCCAGGGCTTAAGTTTATTTGTAAAAGGAGCAATCTTACCATAATTGGAAACCAACATTACTTGCAAAACTAGAGGTTAATCCCATAAGTAAATGCACTGGAAACAATAATAAAAAATAATAAGTTTTATCTACCTACCATAATGTTTTTAGCATGTGGCTTGCTCTCTCTCTGTTAATGAAGAAAGCTAGAAAATACTGGCATAATATTAAAGACAACATCAAATACTGGGACATTCTTCTGTATAAAATCAAAAGATTAAAGTTGAAAAAGAAATTACTTTCTGACAATGTAATATGGGATTATTCTATATTCATATACCACTTAAAACCTATTCTAATACCATTTGAGGAAACATGTTAACAGATTTTCTTGTCTGCTCTTTTACAAATGGAGCTGACTCAGATAACTGCTATGGCTAAGGAAGAATGCAATTTGTTCTAGGTTCATTAGAGGCTCCCAACTCAGGCACTTAGATATCTGTGCTTTTTCGCCCTAGCCGGTTTGGCTCAGTGGATAGAGCATTGGCCTGTGGACCAAAGGGTTCCTGGTTCAGTTTTGGTCAAGGGCACGTAACTTGGTTGCAGGCTCCTCCCTAGCCCTGGCCCTGGTAGGGGTGCGTGCAAGAGGCAACCAATCAATGTGTTTCTCTCACATCGATGTTTCTCTCTCTCTTCCACTCTGACTAGAAATTAATGGAAAAATATCCTTGGGTGAGGATTAACCCCCCCCCCCCCAAAAAAAAAAAGATAACTGTGCTTTTTCATTTGACTTCCCTTCTTTTTCTCTTGCCCCTCCCACATTTCAAGAAGCAGTGCCATATTTAGCATGTGTATTAAAGGCTGCTTTCATTCTCTGAACTGGAGTAATTTAATTTTGAATCATTCTGTAAACTTAATTTAAATAGAAATGTTCAGGAAATTAATGCTTTAATATGTTTCTTAATTCACATACATGAATGTTTTTAAATTGCACACTATTTTTTTTTTTTTAGAAATAGTTTGTTCTCTTTGTTTCATTTTGTTTTCAAGAGAAGTCCTGGATCTTCTATATGTAATTTGTCATGTAAATGTTAGGAATATGACTTTCTTTTAGAAATTTGATGTTTCCTGGGCAGAATACCTATCTGAAGGGATATTATATGTTAAATTAAATCTGTATGTTGTTGGTTTGTTGATTTTTCTACTTAGTGACAAAGTAATGAAAAGATTTATTAATAACTAGAGGCCCGGTGCACGAAATTGGTGCATGGGGCGGGGGGGGGGGTGTTTCCCTCAGCCCAGCCTGCACCCTCTCTAATCTGGGACATCCCTCTCACAATCCAGGACTGCTGGCTTCCAACCGCTTGCCTGCCTGCCTGCCTGATTGCCCCTAACCACTTCTGCCTGCCAGCCTGATCACCCCCTAACCACTCCCCTGCCAGCCTGATCGATGCCTAACTGCTCCCCTGCTGGCCCGATTGCCTCTAACTGCTCTCCCCTGCTGGCCTGGTTGCCCCCAACTGCCCTCCCCTGCAGGCCTGGGTCCCCCCAACTGCCCTCCCTTGCAGACCTGGTCCCTCCCAACTGCCCTCCCCTGCTGGCCTGATCACCCACAACTGTCCTCCCCTGCTGGCCATCTTGTGATGGCCATCTTGTTCACATGGGGATGGCCATCTTTGACCACATGGGGGTGGCCATCTTGTGTGTTGGAGTGACGGTCAATTTGCATATTACCTATTTACTATATAGGATGTTAGGTAATTTCCCTAATTTGAATGGTAATATTAGACCAGTTTCATTTATGCTTATTATTATTATTCCTACCTCTTTATCCCCTTGACCAGAAATCTATCTGTAGATTACTAGTATTATTTTTGCTATGTCTTTAGTATTTCTAAATATCTCTTCCAAACATTTAAGTGTATCTTTAGATACTATTAATGGTTTTAATTCTCTTAATTCACATCTTCTGCATTAAATTTTTGCTTTTCTGTTTGTTTTAAAACTATCTTTTTCCTCTTCCTAACCAGGCTTTATTTCCCTGCTTCTTCGATGTCTCTTACTTTCATTCCATTTTGGTGGGGGGAGGGGATGCATTTTTTTCTTTGTGAAAAACAATTTCCACAAATCTTTACACAGCTGATTTGTCAGTGAATTTTAAAAGCCAAGAAGTTTGAAGGTTTTTTTAGTTCTTGACTTTATCTTATTTGACCATGACCTGTGAAACTAAGTCGTAAGACTAGTAAGTGTTAACAGCCTGAATTTTAAAATTGAAGAAGAGAATTTATCAAGAATGATCTCTTTAGCTTTTGTTTTGTTTTTGTAAAGGTGGAAATTTATTGAAGAACAAGTACAGACTCCCACGTGGAGAGGGGGAAAGAATCTTACAGCACAGACTCCCACATAGGGAGGGTACCCCTCTTTAGCTTTAATGACAATCTAGATTTAGAGGGCTGCCCATGTTTTTTCATTAGGCAGCATTGTCTTTTTAAGGGAACCTCTTGACAATTTTTACCAGTCTAAATGTAAGGCTCTGCAGTGTCTGGTTAATACTTTTAAGATAAATTGTTCTCAGCCATAGGACTACTAAATAGTGTTATCATAGAGGTATAGGATTTCAACAACTTTATAATTCAAATTAGAAGTTATTTGTAGCATGGTCAGATCTTATAATTTTTTTCCTACATGTGTTAAAGGGAAATTCTGATACTATGTTTCTATTTTCTGTTTTTCAGAAAATGCCCCTCAAATTTCAGTGGCTACTCCACAGGTTTCTCCTAACCCAGTGAAACGTGCTGGACCTCGATTGTTGTTGATTCCAGTGCAGCAGGGTTCTCCTAATCTTAGACCTGTCTCAAACACACAACTTCCAGGACACCGGATGGTCTTGCAGCCTATTAGGAGCCCAAGTGGAATGAACCTATTCAGGCACCCTAATGGGCAGATTGTTCAGCTCCTCCCTTTGCATCAGCTTCGAAGCTCTAATACCCAGCCCAACTTACAGCCTGTCATGTTTCGTAACCCAGGTATAAAACTGGAAATCTTTTGATGAGTTTCTCTTTTGTTGAATTATTTGGCCATATGGGATGTTAATACACCAGGATTGGTCTTCTTAGTCTCTCAGAATCATCTGTTCAAAAAGAAAAGTATACTTTGGAAGTCTTGATACGGTCAGTGGTGATTTAATGTTTTCTTTTTCTTACCAGGGTCTGTGGTGGGAATCCGGTTACCCACTCCTTCTAAGCCTTCAGAGACTCCACCAACTACTGCTTCATCCTCTACTTTTTCTGTTATGAGTCCTGTAATCCAAGCTGTTGGGTCTTCTCCAGCAGTGAATGTCATCACTCAGGCACCATCATTGCTTTCTTCTGGACCTAGTTTTGTGTCTCAGTCTGGTACATTGACCCTGAGGATTTCCCCTCCTGAGCCACAAAGTTTTGCAAATAAGACAGGCTCTGAAACCAAAATAACCTATAGCTCAGGAGGGCAGCCTGTTGGTACAGCCAGCCTCGTTCCTCTCCAGTCTGGTAGTTTTGCCTTGTTGCAGCTCCCAGGACAAAAGCCTGTTCCCAGCTCCATTCTTCAACATGTTGCTTCTCTTCAGATGAAGAGAGAATCCCAGAATGCAGACCAGAAAGATGGAACATGCGTTTTAAAAAGAGAGCAAGAAACTAAGAAGACGAAGGCCTTACAGTCGGACGGAGAAGCTGTAGACTCTGAGGCTAATGCTGTAAAGCAAAACTCAGGAGCTACTGCCTCAGAAGAAACTCTGAATGATTCCTTGGAAGATGGGGGTGATCATTTAGATGAAGAATCCCTTATAGAAGAAGGTCCTGCAACTGATAAACCTTCTGGGCACTCCTATAACACTGTGTCACTCACAAGTGAAGACTATAAAGATGCTGATGAAGGTGGGGTTAAGAATCATAATAGTTCTAAAGAAAAACTGACTCTTCTAGAAGTTAAGACCATTTCTGAAAGAGCCAGTAATATGACAGTCCAAAGTATAAGTAATGTGCAGCTTAAAAAACTGGGTAATGTGAAAGTGGAACAGCAGAAAGGATTAGACAGTTCAGAGGAGAAATCAAGTAAATTTCCAGTTATCTCTAAGGAAGACTGTAAACTTGAATTATCAGGGAGCATAGTTGTGGAGGAGCATCAGTCGAATCCACAGTCAGAGGCCAAGGAGAAGGGAAGTGGAGACTTTCTAATGGACAGTCTTAGGGAGAGATGGAGAAAACACCTGAAGGGCCCATTAACCCAGAAATGTATTGGAACTTCACAAGAATGCAAGAAAGAGGCAGATGAGCAGTTAATTAAAGAAACAAAGA
This sequence comes from Cnephaeus nilssonii, assembly GCF_951640355.1. NCBI lineage: Eukaryota > Metazoa > Chordata > Mammalia > Chiroptera > Vespertilionidae > Cnephaeus > Cnephaeus nilssonii. Next base: position 44,728,650 of record NC_137075.1, read on the forward strand.
CTTGTCATGAAAATTTAGATGTGTTTCAACAAGAACAATGTGTCTCTGGTTTACTTGGAAAAAGTGGAACTACTGAGAATACCAGAGTTTTAAAAACTGAATGTGATTCTTGGAGTAGGATTTCTAGTCCTGCAACCTTTGCTATTGTTCCTAGAAGAGCTACAAAAGGGAGCCGAGGGGAAGGACATTTTCAAGATCATGTACTGCTATCAAGAGAACAGATACAACCAAAGCAAGAGAAGAAGGGTGGGAGAAGCAGTGCTGACTTCAGTGTTTGGGATTTGGAAGAAGACGACGAGGAAGATGAGAATGAGAAAACCGATGATTCTATTGATGAGATTGTGGATGTTGTTTCTGACTACCAGAGTGAGGAGGTTGATGATGTAGAAAAGGTGGTGAGCCCATTTTTGTTGTGACTGAAACCTCAAGGATTTAAATGATTTATTAGAGACAGTAGCTTTTCAGAAGATCACTAAGACCTTGATACATGCTATTGGATGCCTAGATTTAGATCATGATTAAATGACTTTGTAGTTTTAGGCTGTGTCAGTCAGGTAACATTTATTGAGCTTATATTGTTCTTTGAGATTTGTTTGATATTATGGAAAGGCTGGCTTAAGCCTTTGGGAGATAGATGCTTGCGATGCTCTGTCAAGTTAGATTTAAAAAAGGAAATCCTGAAACCACTACTCCCATTTGATCCCAATTAGGTTTTTTGACATTTTCTATATAAAGTGATTGTAGCTCATCTGGTAGATACATAAGAAACAGGGTAATGGGTGACCTTAGAACTGGGGGAGAACTTATCTACCTGTACTTAAGAGAGATGTTCTTTTTGGAGAACAATGGAAAATACCAATTAATATTTTAATATGATTGTGCCTTAAGTTTTTCTTTATCTCCTAAAATTAAATAGTTTTTAGAATTTATATTCTGAACTTTGGTGGTCTTCCTTTGTAATATGACCTTTATAATTTATTCTTCTGAAGCCATTTTTGTAGGCTTCCTATTTAGTGTTGTATTTATTGAACTAAGTGAGTCAGGTGTGATACAGGGCAGGAATTGGGCAAACTTTCTGTAAAGGGCCAAATTACAGGCTAGACGGCTTGTTGCAACTACTCAATTGCTGTTGTAGCATAAAAGCAGCCACAAACAGTAGTAAGTGAGTAAGTGTAGTAGTTGTGTTCCAGTAAACCTCTACTTAACGAAACAGGTGGTGGGGCTGTGGTTTGCTGACCCTTGACATGGGGTCTGCTGTAAATCAAAAGGAGGTTATACCTAGATGCCTGTGGGGTGCTCTGAAATCTAAAAGGAATGAGTCCCTCTTTTCAGGAGCAGATAATATGGGCCTCTGCACTGATTGCAATGCAGTGGGTTATTTTAGAATTTCACTTCCTTGTTGTTCACTCAGCCTTTGTTACCTAGTCCCTTTATGTTAATAGCTAACCACCTTATGCAGATAAAACATAAAAATAGTATTTTAAGACGCTAAAATGTTTAAATGTTTTGTGTTGGTTATTTCTGTAATCTCAGTTGTCTCATTTATAAAATGAGGATCTAATTCTACAATTGAATGATTCTATAGCATATGCCTTATATTCTTCCTCTAGTCCTTTTTGAGAATAGACATCTGTAGGTAGCTAAAGAATCTGAATTCACTGAGTTTGGGAGTTAGATTGTATAGATAGTCTTGCACTGTTTGCAGAGTCTCCCATTGTAAGTCAGCCTGGGTAAGCATCAGACCAAAAACAGTCCAACTTTAAAACCAGTGAAAACTATTGCTATCATAAAATTGACTTAATAGAACCTTTAGAGTGTCTTTTAACAGGGTGGCATTGCTTGAATTTCCTAATAGGGAATCTGACATACAAGGTACACTGACTTTTTAAAAATGAACATTATATTAAAAAATCTCTAAAATCTAAATTCTACATTGTATTTATGTACATGTATACAATTATGATATCTTTATGTTTGTGATTAACATTATATTGAAATAGTGTAAGGGAAGTTGTGAGTAGCTTCCTTAATTTAAAACTTCCATTGTGAAGTTTATTGGACATTATTTACAAAGCCTGAAGTTTAATCCATGCAGTAGAGACACATTCTTCAGTTTAAATATTATAAAGCATCTATCTACATATTATCCAGACTCTTTAGAATCTTTTGGGACTCTGATGATTTAGCTTCTGAGAGTTAAATTTTTTGCAGTCAATTTTAATACATGTTGTTTACATTGTTTAAATTTAAGATACATTGTTTAAATTGTGCTTAAATTGGAGGACATAAATGATGGCTTGCATTTAGTGTTTTTTATCAGCCTTATGAAGCCTATAATTTGGGGGTAAGTAATTTTTACAACAAGCTTAAATATAGGATTATTAAGTTGATTGGGATGCTTTACTTTTGAGTTGTGCCTTTTTGGAACAGTGTGATTATAGATAACATTTTCCCTCTTTAGTTTCTGGCATAGTAAACACTACTTTTAAAGGTGGACTTAAAGATATAATCTGTATATTCTGTTATATAAAATGCACAGTGAGTTTTTGTGACAGGTGCTCAATAAATGCTTACTGATTGGCTCATTTTTTAGAATAATTAGCAAGTAGAGCAAGCCTGAGCTGCTTTTGATATCTGAAATTCTTCAGAAGCTCTCCTTCTGTGGGGTTGAGAGATTTAAAAGACTGGGCTATATTTTTTTTTCCATACCTGCCTTGAGTATGTTTTTGTGGGTGTCGGTGTGTGATTAGCTATGACTCTTTAAACATTTTTTTTCAATTACAGTTTACCTTCAGTATTATTTTGTATTAGTTTTAATTGTGTAGCATAGAGGTTAGACAATTATGTACTTTACAAAGTGTTCCCCCAATATTTCCAGTACCCACCTGGCACCATACATAGTCACTAGAATATTATTGACTATATTCCCTATACTGTACTTTATATTCCTGTGACTATTTTGTAGCTATCAATTTGTACTTCTTAATTCCTTCAGCTTTTCCACCCAGTCTCACCTTCCTCCACTTTTGGCAACCGTTAGTCTGTATTCATGAGTCTTATCATGAAGCACCCTTAAAATAGAACCTGAATTTTTCTTTTTTCTACTTTCCCCTTTGCCAAGTTTTACTTTACTGCTATATAATCTTAAGGTTTATGCAGTTTTAATATATTTATTACTGAATTTTATCCATTAGAAATAACACTGGCATTAATACAGATTTTTGGGCTATATTTTTATTTCCATACCTGCCTTATGTTTTTTTGAGTGTCTGATGATGTCTAATGATGTCTTTTTAACAATACCTGTGATTTTTTATTATGTAATTCTTAGTTTTTAGCTTCATCCATATTTTTCTGAGTTAATTCCCTCTTATGATTAACAAATTTAGGATTATTAGTACTCCTGGTATAAGATCAGTGCTTGGTACTAGTTGGTTTTTACAAGGGGAGCATTCAATTGAATAGTTTAGGTGTGCTAACTTCCCAATACTTTATTTACTGTTGGAATGTTGTGTTTCAGGATAACTGTGTAGAATTCATTGAGGATGAGGAGGAACAGGTGGACATTGAGACGGTGGAAGAGTTCTCTGAGGAAATTAATGTTGACCACATGAAGACCACAGCTGCCCACACACAGACTTTTAAACAGACGTAAGTTTTACTTCTTTTTGGGGTATTGTTTTTTTAACCATAAACAAAACTGTTCTGTTCAGGAGCTCTGGAGTAAGTAACTTGGTTTTTTTATTGCTCTAGCTTTTTTTCTGATTAGTAAATGAGGAGAGAGGAGCTGGAATTCAGAGGTAATTAACTTGCCTTGGTTATTGCTAGGAGACAGTGTAAATGTGAATAACATGCTTTTGGAACCTACACACTCTGGTATTCATACACTAGTTTTGCTAGTTTGTAGATACTTAAGCTTGGACAAAGACTTTTTTTAAAAATTGATTTTAGAGAGGGGAAGGGAGGGGGATAGAGATAGAAAAACTGGTGAGAGAGAAGTATCAATTAGCTGCCTCCTGCACACCTCTCCACTGGAGATCGAGCCGGCAACCCGGGCATGTGTCCTGACCAGGAATCGAACTGTGACCTCATGGTTCATAGGTTGACGCTCATCCACTGAGCCACGCCGGCCAGGCAGTTCCATTATCTTTAAAAGATTAAGACATGAACCACCATATAAAGTAGTAATGAGTTGAGAAAGTAATTTTTTAAAAATTTATTGGGGTGACACTGGTTAACAAAATTATACAGGTTTCAGGTGCACAATTCCACAACACATAGTCTGTACACTGTATTGTACATCACCACCAAGTCAAGTCTCCTTCCATCACCATTTATTCCCCCTATACCCTCCTTCATTGCCCTCTACCCTCTTCCCCCGGCAGTCACCACACTGTTGTACATGCTCAAGAGTTTTTTTCTCTTTTTTTCTCCTTTATTGCTTAATCCCTCCATACCGCCCAGTCTCCCTCCCCCGCCCCTTTCCCCAACAGCTGTCAGCCTGCTCTCTCCGTGTCTGTCTGTATTTTGCTTGTTAGTTCATTTTGTTCACTAGATTTCACATATGAGTGAAATCATACGGTGCTTGTCTTTCTCTGACTGGTTTATTTTACTTAGCATAATGCTCTCCAGGTCCATCCATGCTGTCACAAAGATAAAGTGATGTTGAGAAAGTCTAAGAGAGGGGGAGGTAGTCCTAGTAGTATTCTTTACTCCAGAGCTATTTGGAGGCTACTTCAGTTGCCTACTAGTTAAGCTTGAAATTTCGAGTTTAAATCTCTTAAAAACTTAATTAGACTTAATTAAGTTCAGCAGTATTGGCTGGATATTTAAGTTCAGCATAGTAAAAATTGAGTTCTTAAATAATAGCAACAAATAAAAAATGTTTTCTAAAAACTACCAATAGTAACAAAAATAAACCTGGGACTATTAACAAAAGTTTTGTAAGATGTTATTGGAAGACATTGAAGAAGAATTCACTAAATGGAGGTATACCATGTTAATGAACTAAAATAAAGGGCCAAGACCTGTCAGGGCACACACAGGAATCAACTAATGAGTGCATAAATAAGTGGAACAACAAATCTTTCTCTCAAATCAATTAATAAATAAAGGACCAAGAATAACCAATACACACAGAGCACAAACTGTTGTAAAACAGCAGATTATTAAGAATTTAAAATATTTTGTCTATTAGAACACCATGAAAACAGTGAGAAGGCAAACTTAGAAACTGTAAAAGAAATATTTACAATAGTAGTGACAAAGAATTACTATCAAGGATATAAACTGTTACAAGTCAGTAAGAAAAAAATAATTCAGTTAGAAAAGGAAATAATGGTTATCTCACGGAATTCACACGAGGAAACCTGAATAGCCAGTAAACAACGAAAATTTGTAATTAGGGAAATGCAAATTAAACCACAATGACTTTATCAATTCACACCCATAAGATTGGCAAAATTGAAATTTCTGATAGTACTTTTACCTAATTGTGGAGCAATGGAACATACTACAGGTGGGAAGTGTAAATTATTAAAACCATTTGGCGAGAAGTGTGACATTACTAAAGTTGAAGATGTGCGCGCCTTCTATTCATCTATTCCACTCCTAGATATATGCCCTAAAAAAGCATGTACAAGGGGTCATGTATGGGACTATCCACTGCAGCATTGTGAAAATTTGTAAACAACCTAAACAACGACTAAAATTCTGAAAAAATCAATTTTGTAAAATTCACACTAAAAATGATTGAACTATAACTATTGTATATGTATCAACATGTCTCAGATGTAAGGTGAGTGGAACAGATCAGTTAAAGAAAGATACCCTATACTTACTATATAATGTTTAAAGTGCTATGTAATATTTTTTATTTAGGGATATATCCCACATACCTAGTAAAACTGCAAATATGTGCATGGTAAACTCAGTTTGGGAGTGTTTACCTATGAGAAGGAACAAGGAAATGGGATTGAGTAGGCTGCACAAAAGATCTCTTAGTTTTTAGAGGTTTTATTTCTCAAGCTGGGTGGTAGATACTTGGATTTTCATTATATGTTTGTTTATACTGGTTTGTATGTTAGAAATATGTTGTGATTGAAAAAAGTAATTAGTTTTAGGGACTATTTGGACACCGTTTATTAGAGAAGGAAGTAAGTTATATTGCCACATATCAGACCTTGGAGGAAAGAAGCTAGTTACAATTTAGACAATTTGAGATGATTTGGCTTAATATAGCTGTGAAAATAGGTTTTAGATTACTGACATTGAAAAACACTATCTTTATCTAGGTGCCGTACTCATATATCTGCAGATGAAAAACCTGCTGAAAGAAGTCGAAAGGTATTTATTAATATATTTAACGATAATTACTTATTTAATAAAATGATGCCATTTGTCCTTAGGGTTAAAACAACATTAGCTCTATTAGATATATTCAGGGTTAGTCTTACTAGTGAGTTAGTATAATCAGCTTTTTTTTTTTTTTAACCCTTAATGAAATTACATTTTTAATGCTATTTTTCCTCTTAATTCTCTCTTCTACCCAGATGGTAGAATAATTTAGAAGCATTAAAATGGGTATTCATTTTATGAAAATTGATGTGCGTATCAGGTTTCATAAATTGCTTGTCCGTTTTAATCCTGTAAAATAATGATATGCCATAAAACAAGCTGGCATTCTTCAGTGATTTTTCAGTGACCTAAAAATTAATTCTCTATAATGATGGCTAGCATTTTAAGGAGCCATGAAATTAAAACGTTCTTTGATTTCTATGAATATATTTACTGTATATCATGGTATAATTAAGCAAGGTTTTCTCTTTATCCTTATTGACATCAAGAATGCAAGAGAGTTTGGTTGTTTAAGTCATTTTCCACTTGCTATTCTGTCTTCTTAATTTAAGAGATAAAGACAGTGATGGAGCTTGGGTTGAGTTGAAGGGTGGTATTTAGATCCTTTCTTAAAAACCACTTGGTATGGTTAGTTTGAGTTTGATCTGGTTTTGGGGTCACATGATACATATTTACATGCATGTAATAATTTTTGTACATATTACTATATTTTTTCATTCATATAAAAACATTTTTTCAGATACAATAACTTACTTATACAATCCATTGTTTTTGCGCCCTAATTATTACATGCAAATTATTTATAACATTTTGCTATTTTATTTTATTTTTTAATAAATCTTTATTGTTCAGATTATTACAATTGTTTCTCCTCCCCCCCTCCCAGTCCCCACCCTTCCCTCTGCCCTTACCTCCCCCCTCGCTATCCTTATCCATAGGTGTATGATATTGTCCAGTCTCTTCTCGTACCCCCCACACAGACACCCCCTTCCCCTGAGAATTATCAATCCACTCCCATTCTATGCCCCTGATTCTATTATGTTCATCAGTCTTTTCTGTTCTTCAGATTTTTAATTCACTTGACTTTTAGATTCACTTGTTGATAGGTATGTATTTGTTGTTCATAATTTTTATCTTTACTTTTTTCTTCTTTTTCCTCCTTTTAAATAATAACTTTCAGCATTTCATGTAATACTGGTTTGGTGGTGATGAACTCCTTTAGCTTTTTCTTATCTGTGAAGCTCTTTATCTGCCCTTCAATTCTGAATGATAACTTTGCTGGGTAGAGTAGTCTTGGTTGTAGGTTCTTGCTATTCATCACTTTGAATATTTCTTGCCATTCCCGTCTCAGTGGTTGAGCGTTGACCTATGAAACAGGTCATGGTTCAATACCCGGTCAGGGCACATGCCCAAGTTGCAGGCTTGATCCCAGTGTGGGGCTTGCAGGAGGCAGCCAATCAATGATTCTCTCTCATCATTGATGTTTCTCTCTATCTCTACCTTTCCCTTTCTCTCTGAAATCAATTAAAATAAAATTTAAAAAAAAAAGGATCAAGTGGTTTTTTCTGTGGGTTCATGTGCAGATGTAGGGCACAGTTGCTTTTCATTATAAACCTTTTAAATATTTATATTAAAAACGCTATGTGCATCTATTACTTCTTGCATCTATAATACATAATTTAAAACATTTTTTAAAGTATATTTTTATTGATTTCAGAGAGGGGGAGAGAGAGAGAGAGAGAGAAAGAGAGAAACATTAATGATGAGAATCATTTATCAGCTGTCTCCTGCATGCCCCCTACTGGGAACTGAGTCTGCAACCAGAGCATGTGCCCTGATGGGGAATTGAACTGTGACCTCCTAGTTCATAGGTTGATGCCCAGCCACTGAGTCACACTGCCCGGGCTATAGTACATAATTTTTAAAAAACTGGATTGAAATAAATAAGAAGAAAGCAAGCCTAAGGTATCCTGAGGGTCAAGAAAAAATTTTCTGAAAAAATACAAAGTTTGAATTTTAAATGTTAGATTAAGAATTTGCACTGTTGATGGAGAACCAAGATGGCGGCATAGGTAAACACCTATACTTGCTGCCTCTCACAACCACATCAAAATTACAACTAAAAGGCAGAACAACTATCACCCAGAACTGCAGGAAAGCTGGCTGAGTGGAAGTTCCACAACTAGAGAGGTGAAGAAAGCGCATTAAGACTGATAACAGATGTGGAGGCACGGAAAGTACTGGCACCTGGATGTGCTGCTCTTTTAATCAGGAGGGAGATACAAGCTCCCTCTTGCTTTGAACTCCAGTTCCGGGCGAGACTCTGGGGGACCCAGGCACATATGGGGAGAAACTGGACTGTCTGGCATCGGGACAGGACCGCAAGGGTGGCTTTCTCTCAGAGGTGTCGGAGCAATCATTGTTCCTGCACAGGTGCGCGGGATGCGGAGACCCAGGGACCTCTCTGGTGCAGGGCTGACTGGCAGACATTGGTGATTCTCAGAGACCCCACCCCACCCAATTTACAATTCCATCCAAGCTGTGTGCATCGGCTTTTGCATATGAATGGCCTGTCCTATCTCCGTCTAAAACCTGTCAAACTGCAGCTGGGTCAGAGAGCCCCAGAGCTTCCAAAAGAAGGCCCAAGGCTCGGCAGCAGCAGCCTGCGTTGCTTCACAGCTGGGCCTCGCCTGGGCACTTCCAAACCCCATACAAAGAGGAGGAATCTGCAGATGTCTCTGTAGCTCCTGCTGGGCGGCCCCAGACAGTGGCTGACCTTGCACCTCCTTGGAGATCCAAGAGCCAGTGTACCCAGTGGTCAAAGTGAGACCAGACCGGATTATAACTCTTCATATCCATAAGAGAGACACTTGGGGGCAGTCTCAGTGAGCACCAAAGCCCCACTGAAGCAAGTCCTGCCCCATAAGGGTGACCCCTGCGCAACAGTTCTTCCAGTGTAGACACAGCTGGTCCTCACAGCCAATTGGCCTGGAGGTCAATTCCTCCCAGTGATACTAAGAGCAATCAAGGGTTAACTACAACAAGACTGTGCAAACAGCCCACAAAGGGGTGCACCAAGAGCATCCACCTCAGGTGACTGGGGAGGCTGAGCCACTGGGCCCTATAGGACACATACCACACAAGGCCACTCTATCAACTAAGGAGACATAGCAGCTACCCAGTACATAGAAACAAATACAGGGAAGCAGCCAAAATACAGAGACAAACAAGTCACAAATGAAAGAAATGGATGGAAGCAAAATACTGGATATAGAGTTCAAAACCACAGTTATAAGGTCACTCAAGAATCTTCTAGAAACCTCTGAGAAATTTAGTGAGACCCTCAAGGATATGAAAAAAGACCAATCAGAAATCAAGCATACACTGACTGAAATAAAGAATAATATACAGAGATCCAACAGCAGACTAGAGGATACCAAGAATCAAGTCAAAGATTTGAAATACACCCAACCGGAAAAGCAAAAAGAAAAAAGAATCCAAAAATATGAAGATAGTGTAAGGAGCCTCTGGGACAACTTCAAGCATTTCAACATCCGAATTATGGGGGTGCCAGAAGAAGAGAGAGAACAAGATATTGAAAACCTATTTGAAGAAATAATGACAGAAAACTTTCCCTATCTGATGAAAGAAATAGACTTACAAGTCCAGGAAGTGCAGAGAACCCCAAACAAGAGGAATCTAAAGAGGACCACACCAAGACACATCATAATTAAAATGCCAAGGGCAAAAGACAGAATCTTAAAAGCAGCAAGAGAAAAACAGTTACCTACAAGGGAGCACCCATACGACTGTCAGCTGATTTCTCAACAGAAACTATGCAGGCCAGAAGGGAGTGGCAAGAAATATACAAAGTGATGAATAACAAGAACCTACAACCAAGATTACTTTACCCAGCGAAGCTATCATTTAGAATTGAAGGTCAGATAAAGAGTTTCACAGACAAGAAAAAGCTAAAGGAGTTCATCACCACCAAACCAGTATTATATGAAATGCTGAAGGCTATTCTCTAAGAAGAGGAAGAAGAAAAAAAAGGTAAAGATAAAAAATTATGAACAACAAAGTGACAACAAATACATATCTATCAACAAGTGAACCTAAAAATCAAATGAATAAAAAACCTGATGAACAGAACAGACTGGTGAATGTAATAGAATCAGGGGCATGGAAAGGGAGCAGACTGACATTTCTTGGGGGGAAGAGGTTATGGGGGTGCAGGAAGAGATTGGACAAAGAGCTTACACCTATGAATGAGGTCAGTGGAGGGGGTGGGGGAAGGTCGAGTGTGTGCGATGGGAACTGGGTGGTGGGGAGCTATGGGGGGAAAAAAGAGGAACATCTGTAATAACCTGAACAATAAAGATTAAAAAGAAAAAAGAATTTGCACTGTTAAATTAAAAAAAAAAAGGAATTTACACTGTTAGATTTTGAGGAAGTACATTGAGAGGCTATGATAGTCCAGGCAGAAGATGGTGGGTGTCTGATACAGAGCAATGCCGTTTGGGATGGAGGAAGCAGGAAGGTACATGTGAAAGATATTTAGGTGGTCATTTTTTGTTTGTACAGGCTTCACAATTTACTGTAAAACTGAAGCCTGAATACTGGAGTGAAAAATTACAGAAAGAAGCAGAAGCTTTTGCTTATTATCGCCGGACGCACACTGCCAATGAGCGGCGCCGGCGTGGTGAAATGAGGGATCTCTTTGAGAAATTGAAGACCACATTGGGATTACTTCACTCTTCCAAGGTTTCCAAAAGTCTCATTCTTACTAGGGTAAGTGTTCTGTATAGACAATTAAGAGCTTGATTAAGAATCTTCTAAACATAAAAGAGAAAACATTTTCACACAAGGGAGATTGAAATAGAGTTGTATATGGACTAGTAAAGGCCCAATACATCCTTTAGGGGGAAATGTTTTTTTGTTGTGTCAGAGTAGCTTTTCTTTAAAAGCCAGATTCTTAATCGACAGAGCCATCCTTCCTTCAAATAAAGCAAAAAACCCTGATAAGCTCTGTTTAGCACAGTCTCTTTACATTGGTGTTCTCCATAGCACTTAGAACAGTTTATCACAGTGAAAAGCACAACATAAGTGATATTTTAACATACTTAACAATTGACAGTCCTTTTAAAAGAAAGTCCTGAAATATTCAAGCTAGTAGATGTTTTAAGTTTGCATGTAGACTGTCTAAGGCAAATTTCATTTAAGTTGCTTTTAAAGTAGAAGTTGGAGAGAAGTACAAGGCAAGCATTCATAGTTCTCTAAACAGAGTTATTTCAATCAGATTTTATTTTGACTGGGAAATGACTTTAAAGTTGATTATTAAAATCTAAACAGAGTAAAATGTTTTGTATCACCTTGTAGTTGTGGAAACACCTGTTACCTACTCAGTGATTCTTTTTGGAAATAATCATGTTCCCTAGAATTATAAGCCAGAAAGCCTGCAGTTTAACAAAAAATAATGTATGGATTATTTTAAATAGCATTATAAAATTCTCTAAAATATTAGATTAATTTTTTTTTATTAAAGAAGTTGTGTAGGAAGAGCAAATTGATTGACACATTATTATTTCTATTTTTAGGCATTCAGCGAAATTCAAGGACTAACAGATCAAGCTGATAAGTTGATAGGACAGAAAAATCTCCTGACTCGAAAACGAAATATTTTGATACGGAAAGTATCATCTCTTTCAGGTGAGATATGTAAATGATCTTTGGTTAAGAGTATGATAACAATTTTAGTAAAGAGAAATTCTCAATAGATCTTTCAGATAGTCTAGTTTAAGGCTTGGTTCCCATAGTGAACGGCAGAGTTATCTTTTGACTAAATGGACAGTTTCTCTTGGTTTATATTCACTCTTACCTTCCATAGTTTTGGGGAATATAGTTAAATCAACTGGATTTCAGTTGATTCTATTTCTCATTATTAAGTGGAGTCATATAGAGAGTGACAATTTATTCCTTGTCAACCTATAGGTAAGACAGAAGAAGTGGTCCTGAAGAAGCTAGAGTATATTTATGCAAAACAGCAAGCACTAGAGGCACAAAAAAGAAAAAAGAAGATGGGATCAGATGAGTTTGATGTGTCTCCCAGAACTAGCAAACAGCAGGAAGGATCTTCTGCATCATCTGTAGATCTTGGACAGATGTTTATAAATAACAGGAAGGGGAAACCTTTGATTCTTTCCAGAAAAAAAGACCAGGCCACAGGTAGGAGGGCCATTCTTTGCTTTTCTTAATGAACATCAGTTTAGTTTAGTTTAGTGGACTGAACATCTTGTGGCCATAATTTAGTTGTAAATGAATGAATTAAATATTCTATATAATAAAAGGCCAATATGCAAATTTTCTCTACCAGAAGTCTGATGGGGGGTGGGCCCGGCCAGCCATCCGCCTGCAGCCCCTCCCTCTGGCTGACCAACGGCTCCTGATCTCCTGATCAGCCGATCGGGGCAGGCCAGCCGGACCCCACCGTGCACGAATTCGTGCACTGGGCCTCTAGTGGTTATATAAAAAGTAGAACATTAACTACATTAAATTTCAGTTTCTAGCTTTCACATTCAACCAGATCCTAAGAAGTTACAGTCATGGTAACATTTAAGACCTACTTCTGATACAGTGTACAGTCATATATTTTCCCTCTAGTGTTTCAGTGAGTATTTCATAGGCTGCCATCTTGTCAGTCTTTATACATGAACTCTTTCTGCTTATCAGTCATGAGGAAGTTTGGGCCTAGCTGAGACAAATATATTGGAAGATTTTTAAAATTTAATTTTGTTGAATCAGATTGCCTATCAATGAATTGCTTTAAGGAACAAGTAAATTGTGTTTTTTTAAAATCTTTATTGTTGAAAGTATTACACATATCCCCTATTTTCTCCCATTGACCTCCTCTAGCCCACCCCTGCCCCAGGCCCTCTCCACCCCACTATCTGCTACCATGGGTTATGCATATATGCATATAAGGTCTTTGGTTGATTACCTCCCACCCACCCACCCTCCCCTGCCTTCTCTCCGAGATTCCACACTATGTTCCATGCTTCCATGTCTCTGGATCCACTCTGTTCATCAGTTTATTTTGTTAATTAGATTCCATATATGAGTGAGATCATGTGATACTTGTCTTTCTCTGACTGACTTACATCACTTAGCATGATACTCTCAGGTCATAAATTGGTTCTAACTTATTGCTCTCTCCTATCTTGATTTTTGGAAGTGAGACGATACTAGTTTCACATTATTTTTGTATATCCTTAGAGAATGGTATATCGTTTTTTACTCTTTGAGTGGCCTAGTGTATGAACCAGGAAATTTTTTTAAAAAATATATTTTTATTGATTTCAGAGCGGAAGAGAGGGAGAGAGAGATAGAAACATCAATGATGAGAGAGAATCATCAATTGGCTGCCTCCTGGCACGCCCCCTACTGGGGATAGAGCCTGCAACTCCGGCATGTGCCTTTGACTGGAATCTTCAGACCGCAGGCCGACGCTCTATCCACTGAACCAAACTGGCTAGGGCCAGGAAATTTGGTTTTTAAAATCAACTAAGATAGTAATGATAAATACTGAAGTATAAGTTAGTTTTAACATTGCAGAATCAAATCATGTTATTATTGCTAAGAAAGGATTTTAATGATCATTTAGTCCAGTCAGCTCATTTCACAGATAGAAAAACTGAGGTCTAGAAATTTGAAATAATTTGTTAGAGGTATATAGGGAAGCAAGCAAGCCTAGGAGTAGAATTGTATATGTTTTCATCCAGATTCACCATCAAGATTATCAGAAGCTTTCCATCAAAAAAGTGGTTCCATAACTCTATTCCTCAATAATAATAAATTCTGAGCATTAGAAGAACTAGTGGCCCTGGCCATTGTGGCTCAGTGGTTAGTGTTGGCCCGTGCACAGAAGGGTTGTAGATTCGATTCCCAGTCCTGGGCATGTACCTGGATTGAAGGTTCAATCCCCAGCCATGTTTGAGGCACATGCAGGAGGCAAATCAATCAATACGTCTCTCTCACGTCAATGTTTCTATCTCCCCCCACCTTACCATCCCTCAATCCCTTCTACTCTTTGTAAAACTTAATGAAAAAAGTATCCTTGGGTGAGGATTAACAACAAAAACAAAACAGGAGAACCAGTGGATAGGTAACCATTATTCAGTGAAAAGTGGTTCAGAAAGTAAATTCCAAGTTGAGGTTCCCTAACTAAATTTGAAATTTACTTCATGCCTTTTAAGTCAGTGTGTGGTTTTAGGGATAGCTCCTAGACTCATCGGCCATACTTGCATTAGTTGAAGATTTTTAATCCTTAACTAATCTCTGTCTTCCTTACAGAAAATATCTCACCCTCTAACACTCCACACACCTCTGCCAACATCGTGATGACTCCGCAAGGGCAATTGCTCACCTTAAAAGGTCCCCTATTTTCAGGACCAGTGGTAACTGTTTCTCCTGCTCTATTAGAAGCAGATCTGAAGACTCAACTTGCCAGAAGTGCTGTGGCTCAATCAGGTATGTCATAGGTGGTGTTCTTTATGGATAGTGAAAAAGAGTTATCCCTGATATCCCACCATGATAAAGAAAGCCTTTGAATGTGTTCTGTAATCATGAAGAACTATTTTACTCAAATGTACCTTGGTAAGAAATGACCCTCTTTTTGGAACACATTTGGCTCCATCTGTGGTATTGATTGGTTTTCTTTACCAGGGATTGGGAATTATTTTGTGATCTCTGGTTATTTATAACTAGGAAAAGAATTGAAAAGATGTGAGAGTAGGAGGAAAATGAAGAGGCATTGTTTTAGTTTTGGGTACTGAGAAGTATTTGTTAATTTTGTTTTCTAGTCAGAGAGGATGTAGTCCTACACTACCAGCCTGATACAGTTTGAACACCACTTGCTTTTAGGGATAAGAAGTAGAGTTGAAAAGGAAGTCCCACTTTGATGATTTAGGTTTTAGGCACCTAAATTTCTATTAGGGTACAAGGATATCCTTACTACTAATAATGCTGCTAAACCCAGCCTGGAGGTATCATTCAGTTCTGCCTATAGGGCTTCATTTTTCCCTCAGAATAGTTAATTGGGTGAACAGAATGAAGATGCATGTATGAAGATGCATGTCTGCGGCAAGATAAAGAATTAACTTGGGGAGCATTTCTATAAAATAATTAAATGGAACTTTTATTAAGGATGGAATATCAAATACCAATTTTTTTGTGTGTATGTGTGTGTTTTTTAAGGTTAGGGTTTAAATTAGGGTGTTAGGGCTAGTGCTAAGGCTAGGGTTATAGTTAGGTTTTAGGATCTAAAATACCAGTTGTTTTTATTGGATTTTACATATTGTTAGGCTAGGTCTATAATTTGAAGAACTATTCTTTCTTTTTAGCTTTTTGATAAAAATAGATTGGAATTTTAACTACAATTCCCCAAATAGTCATTGGGTATGAATGAGAGAGATGCTTACTACTATAGATCTAAATGAAATTTTTTTCTCCTAGAAAATGATGACTTATTTATGATGCCAAGAATTGTTAACGTGACATCACTGGCCACAGAGGGAGGTTTGGTAGATACGAGTGGCAGCAAATATTCTCATGAAGTTCCTGATGGCAAGTCACCTGACCACCTGAAAAAGACTGTCAGGAATGAAGATAACTCCTTTGAAGATTCAGGTAGAATCTCTTCCAGAGGCAATCATAGAGGTGGCAGAATGGCACTGGGTCCAACACAGGGTTTTCTAGCAAATAAAGATTCTGGTTTTCCACAAATGGTTGATATTTCCAGTGTGCAAGAAGCACAAGATTTCTTACCCAAAAGGATTTCTGGTAATACGAGAGGGATTCAGTATAAATGGAAAGAGAGTGGATCAAGACGGGAGAGACTGAAGCCAAAGGAGTCTTCATTTCATAAATTAAAAATGAAAGATCTGAAAGACTCAAGCATAGAGATGGAACTAAGAAAGGCAGCCTCAGCTATAGAGGAAGCAGCACTGGAGCCCAGCGAACTGCTAACTAACATGGAAGATGAGGATGATACTGATGAGACACTGACTTCTCTGCTCAATGAGATTGCCTTTCTTAATCAGCAACTAAATGATGACTCTGTTAGCCTGGCGGAACTGCCCAGCTCTATGGATACAGAATTCCCAGGGGATGCTCGACAGGCTTTCATCAGTAAGCATCCTCCTGGGAACAGAGCAAGTTTCCAGATTGGCCACTTGGGAACTGGTGTGAAAGAGTTGCCTGATGTACAAGGAGAGAGTGACTCTGCCAGTCCCCTTCTCTTGCACTTGGAAGATGATGACTTTTCTGAGAATGAAAAACAAATTGTAGAACCAGCCTCTGAGCCAGATGTCCTTAAGATTGTTATTGACTCTGAGATAAAGGATTCCCCTCTTTCCCACAGGAAAGTCAGTGATGGAGGGAAGGGTACTTCTGGTATCCCTGCAGAGTCTGAAAATATTTCCTCACCCCCCATTCTACGCATGAAAGCTGGCCTAGAGAACAACATTACAGACACTTTGTGGAGGCCTATGCCAAAGTTGGCACCTCTGGGTTTAAAAGTAGCTAATCCTTCCAGTGATGCAGATGGTCAGAGTCTCAAGGTGATGCCTTGTTTGGCACCTGTAGCTGCCAAAGTTGGGTCAGTTGGACACAAAATAAACTTAATAGGGAATGACCAGGAAAGCCGGGAGAGCAAGGTGATGCCTACATTGGCACCTGTTGCGGTCAAATTGGGCAACTCGGGGGCCTCACCAAGTTCTGCAGGGAAATGAACTTATTTGTCCTTAGGCAGAAGCCAGGCTGTGAGGGGAAACCTCCTTTCTCTGTTGGCATCTGTTTATTTGTGTCATGGAACTGTGATCCTTGACTTCGATGCAGTGGATAATGGTGGAGAAAGGGATAGGTTGCTGACCTTGGTGTAAGAAATTACTATTATGAAATTCTAATCATGTTAAAATGTGTTACCTCATTTGTGGTGCTGGGTCTCCTCATCCTCTCTAAGATGTGATTGATCCATTACTGAACATGAGGTGTTCCTCTCACCTAAGGAATTCATAAGATTCTAGATCCATAGTGGTTTTCTAGTTCCCTACAAGATAAAAAGCTGCTTGAGACTTCAGACCTGCTATGGACTGAACTGTAGTTTGATAGCTATGGTTTAGGTGTGAAATCCAAGGGAGGTGATGCACTTGTGCAGAAGGATCCAGAAAAGAGTTTTCAGTTGGTGTTTTAAAAGTAGGTGGAGAGGAATGGGATAACATGGAATACCAAAGTGAAGTACTTTGTGTCATTCAGCAAAATACGCTCTTTCATATCCCAAATAACTTCCATTCCCTCACATTTTCAGTAAGAATTCAATCCAAGTCTTTTGGCAAATTAGGAATGCTTTTAACTTTTATTACTAAGATAATTATTCTGAGATGTTAAAAAAAAATACCTAGTTCTCCCTTACTGTCTTTGGGCACTGAAAAGACCATTTCATAGGACCAGGGATTTTCACCTGGAATATATATTTTGGAGGTGGGCATAGAGGGAGCCCTCCCCATTTCATAAATCATGTTACTCAGGAGACAACTAAAATGAAAAGCATTCCCTCCCGAGACCAGAGACAGTGGCCAAAATAAAAAATTGTGGGGCTGGTTATTTTCCAAAGCAAACCAGCCTCCTGGTGCTTGAAGGTTTCATTCATTACCTGCACAGGATGTTAAGTAAAGAAAAGTCACAGACGGCACTCTACCAGGGAAATAAGGCAGTATTTGAATCACAAGATATATTTTTTATTGTCTGCTACCATGGATTCAATGATCTGTAGAGCTTTTTCACGCATTAGCTGTCAGGGAATGAAGGACTGACAGCCTGTAAAGATGAAGATATTTATATTTTTGTATAGTTGTTTTGATAGATTTCTCAAAGGCTGAAGTTTTCAACCTAGAAGATGAGATTTGTATTGAGTATAGAAATGATGTTTCCTATCTAGTTTGTAAATAATCATGGTGCACTTGAGGGGTCTCTTGGGAACTCCCGGGGGCAAGAATCACTATTCTGAAAATGTATAGACTGGGATTTAGCTGCTACATTTTGCCTTTCTTAAATAATTATATTTTGGAATGTAACCCATGTTCTGTCTTCATTGACAGGATTTGCTTGTGTTGTTAAACACTAACACAAGAGCTTCCAGTGCCTGGGCTGTGCCTAGGTGATGCTATTTCTTCTACATCCCCTGCCTTTATCCCAAATCCCACTCAGTGTATCTTTAGACCTAGGTTGTGAGACCAACTTTGGAATGGTTCTAGCCAGTAAATTACTACTTTCATGGTTGGTTCCCTTTCTAGCAACTCTGGTAATCAACAGATGAAAAAGGGTGGAAAATTTTCCTCTGCAAATTGCAGTGGGAGCAAATTCTTTGTTTTGTGCTACTTGCCTTTCTACACCTTGCTCATCCAGCATTCAACTTTCCCTCCTCTAAGGTTACTGAAGAAGCTTGAAGTAGGTAATGAGTGCTTCTCATTATCCTTCCCACTCCCCTCTACCCAGCAGATTTCATTCATGCCTTAGCCAAGGAGTCCAGCACCTGTCTTCCCTGCTAATAATTGTCCTTGGAGATGCTAGTACTTTAATCTAGGTATAGCAGTTTCCCATTATTTCCTTGCTCATCTTGTCCTCACATTTCCTCCTGACTTCCCAAAGCTCTTGTTATGCCATTTGAGAGTCAGCCAAGGAACAGGCAAGTGAGTGAAGAATCCTCAGGAAAAGAAGGACCATTCTGCTTCTGAACACTGTTCCCTTTTTTATAGATAAACAGGTAGTAGTCAGTTCTTGATGGAAAGATATTTGACTATTTATGAGAGTTGTAATAAGATGGAAATAAGAGGTAATTCCCGGTGTTCAAGGAAGGCTGCAGATGTCATTACAAACCCCCAAGATCATGGTGTTTTCAAGACCTCTTAGAATTAAGAAGATATCAGGGCTATTTTGAGGAGGGCTCAGTCTTCAGAACAATCCTGAAGTTTGACAGAAACAAAAAAATCCAAACCCTTTAACCTTACCCCAGGAGAAACTGATCTATGAAAATTACATGTGTGATTATGAAAGATGTAGTTGAGCAAGAGAAGTTGAGGAATCTGGAGAATAGTGAGCTCTCACCCTAACTCTATAAGAAGCATGATCTCAGTAGCCCAATAATTCGCCTTTTTATACATCTGTAAATAAATGGAATGTTTTTAAGAATATAATTATGTCAGATTTAGCCTTTTCTTTTATATATTAAATATATATCTTTCCTTTTCTGCTTTTGAAAAATGACTATTTTTTTAGAAACCCAAGAACAGATGAAGTTTGGCGAGTGGAAGGCAGAATGTGTGAACTTGAAAGAAATAAATCGGTTATAATAATTAAAGCAGGTCTTGGTGTTGGAAAGTTTGTGCTGAGTTGGAGTAGAGAATCCTAATGTCCCGAGTCATATTTGAGAGAGGTGCCACTGAAGTAGGTTTACTGTTTTCAAAATTTTTGACGTGCCATTTTGGGGAATTTTTGGCATTCTAATTCTTGAAGCATGTTTTACATGGAGACTTCAAAATTTTGTACAACTTGAGGACAAGTTTATATATCAAGAAATCGTTCTACAATGAAGAAAGACTAGCCTCATAATACCAATGTGTGCGAGGGTAATATGCCTGTTACCCTTGGGAATAACAGGACATAAACTCAGTCTTAACAAGTAAGGACTATAAATGATTTAAAAAAAAATTTTTTTAAATTGATTTTAGAGAGTGGAAGGGAGAAAAAGAGAACCCACGGCCTTTTGATATATGGTAGGATGACATACTAACCAACTGTACCACATTGGCCAGGGCACAGTAGATGATCTTAAGATATATATAAACTAGTATCACGATTTATAAAAATGTTTCTATTAAAGGAATCCTTTAGATTGAACTACTCTAGGCCATAGATCAAGTCCAGTTATACAAACACACAAATTACATTGTGTAATTTTATAGTAAATCAAAGTCTTTTTCCCCAGAATTATGGATGAAATACCTGACAGTAGGCCTTTCAATTAATAAGTATGAAAATGTTTTGAATAGAGGCAGACAATCCATATATTATTTGGGCAGTTCAGTGGTATAATTCCCACCTACCCCCCTAATTATACTGGTTGAGATAGTCTAATGCAGTGATGGTGAACCTATGACACGCATGTCAGCACTGACACGCGTAGCCATTTCTGATGACACGCGGCCACTGAGGTGGCCGCATGCTGAGGATGAAACATTTGCTGCTCCTGAGGATGAAACTGCGAAATGTTTTTTCCTCAAAGTGACACACTACCCGAGTTATGCTCAGTTTTTTGGCGAAGTTTGACACACCAAGCTCAAAAGGTTGCCCATCACTAGTCTAATGGAATGGTGTCAGGTGAACTGAGAGATAAATGCACTTTGAAGATGGGTCTAAAAAATGATAACTCTTGTTCCTCACTCCCAGAAGATTTTTAAAAAAGCAATGCACAGAGTAGGCCCGTTTTCAGGTACTTTATTTATAGAGAGTGATTGATAACCAATCAGAATACATTTCTTGCACAAAATTGCTGATTTTGAAGAAAGTACTTGTAAGAGCATCAATACTTCACGTATTATCCTATATAAAAAAAGCCTAATATGCTAAATGTCCAGTCTTCCGATTGGCTATTCAACCAATCAAAGTGTAATATGCTAATGATATGCTAGGCTGCTCAACCGCTTGCTATGACGTGCACTGACCACCAGGGGGCAGACAGTTGACCAGTTGCTATGATGTGCACTGACCACTAGGGGGCAGACACTCCGACCGGTAGGTTAGCTTGCTGCTGGGGTCTGGCCGATCAGGACCAAGTGAGATGGGCCAGACACACCCTGGAGCCCTCCTGCGGTCCCTCCCTGGCTGGCCAACCTTCTGCGTCCCTTTCCAGCCCCAATCGTGCACTGGTAGGGTCCCTTGGCCTGGCCTGCGCCCTCTCGTAATCCGGAACCCCTCAGGGGATGTCAGCCAGTTTCGGCCCGATCCCGCAGGCCAGGCTGAGGGACCCCACTGGTGCATGAATTTGTGCACGGGGCCTCTCTATATATAAAAGGCTAATATGCAAAGTGTTCCCTCTGGAGTTCGACTGGGAGACCAGGAGTTAGATCACTCGCTATGACATGCGCTGACCACCAGGGGGTGGTGCAGAATGAAGGAAGGCCCCTGCTGGCAGCCGGAAGACCCCAATCGGCCCTGATTGCCAGCCAGGCTTAGGGACCCTATCTGTGCACGAATTTCATGCACCAGGCCTCTAGTGTCTAATAAAATTTTACATGAACATGAATGACTGGATGCAGAGAAAATTAAAGATGTAGATATATGGCCTCACTGCCATTTGGAGACAAAATGGTCAAAAATGCATTTTTGAAATTAGTTAGAAATTTTATATATATATTAGAAATTATACACACACACACACACACACACACACACACACACACACGAGGCCTGATGCATGAAGATTCGTGCAAGAGTGGGCCTTCTTTCCCCCCTGGCTGCCAGCAATGCCTTCACTCTGGCTGGAGCCGCCTTTCTGCCTTCCCACGCTGCCCAGAGGCCCGGAGCGGCTGGGGCAGTGCGGAATGCCTGTGTTGTTGCCATGGCGATGACACAAGCATCCTACCCCACCTCTGCCACTCCATGCCTGCATATGCAAATTAACCCGCCATCTTTGCTGGGTTAATTTGCATACTCCTGATTGGCTGGTGGGCATCGTGAAGGTACGATCAATTTGCATCTTACTCTTTTATTAGTGTGTGTGTGTGTGTGTGTGTGTGTATATATATATATATATATATATATATATATATATATAAGCAACTTGAATTGAGGTATAATTGTATGTTAAACTTGAACTACAAAAGATGTGTTAAGTGATGCAAGTGTGTGTGGAATATGATGAGATGGTTAAAAACTGGGACGACTTGGGAATTCTGAGACAAATCTAAGCTCTACTAAATTCGCTCTAGTAAACTCTGCTCTTAGAGTTTAAGTAGGAATGCAGTCTTGGAAGCATTGTTTTGAGATCCTGTTTCCAACTGCAAGCATTGGTCTCAGCTGTCCTACAGTGCCTTGCATATAAAGGTGCTAAATATTTGAATTGGTGAGCAAATTACTATAGCCTGTTTTCAAGAATCTTATAAGTGCACGTATTGGCATGTTAAATCTAGGCTGAATTTTTAAAATCTGGTCTAATGAGTATAGTGCAAAACAGACAAGTGTATACATCTTTTCTTAGGCACCTTTTTAAGAGTGACAACCGTATACATGTTTAGGACATACACAAGCAGAATAAAAAGTGAAATAGTGTGTGGATGGTCAACTGCATTGTGAAGGGTGGGGTGGCAAGTATTTAACTTGGAGAAAAGAGGAATAAGGCTTCTATTCCACTGGATCTGGGACTATTATTTTCTGAGGAATTCATGAAGCTTGAGAACAGCCTAGCCTATTCACATATTGGCACTTCAAAGGCTGCCTGGTACCTACCTAGACAATAAAGGTTGGACTAAATTGTGAAGAATTTAAAAATAAATGTGGTTTTGGCCCTGGACTAGAAGTATCTGAACTTACACTGTACTCAGTTGCTTTTCAGCTAGATAATCTTAGACATTGAAAAGCGGAGCTTGAATTTGCCTCTGTAACTTCAGCTTCAGATGAGAGTAATTTGGGAAACATTTTCTCTAAGGGGATAAACCAGTGTAGCGCTGGACAGGGAATGACCAATGATACTCTAAACCCATTTCACTTGGCCATGAGTGAGAAAACCACTAGTGGACACAAAAGTGATGTGGAGAGAAACAGGGACAACTCTTAATGGCCGTTGTTGGGAATGCAGCACACAAGTAAGGACACCAGGTGGCACCATTTATTAGTGTTATATTGGCTCCTACCACTGTAAAATGACAGACTTAGCAAGGAGTAGTGAGAATATCATTTTACAATTTCATTACATCTGCAGTGCATGGTTGAAGGGAAAGGGAAGTCTCATGCCTCCGTAGCTATTGCTAATCTGTCTTCTAGGAGGCCACTTCTTGATCTGTGAGCTTTACGATCTTGTTTTTAATACATGGTTAGAGTACACACAAGTACACACCTGTTTTGCCAGTTGGCTGTACAATACCCACCCACAGCAATGTGTTTAGGGGTTCTTCACTCTTACTAACGTGTCCACCAAGTGTTCCAAAGATCTGGATAGGTTGAAACACATGTTTTGTACTATTTCTCTGGCTTAGGCTTACCTTTTCATAAGGCAATTTCTTGAAGTAGCAACGAGGCAGAAATGCTCCTAGAAAATAAACTCTTAATGCAGAGACACCTGTGGAATAATATTGTAAAGTTCTTTTATTTCTGTGCACGCCCCCAACTCCCATGAGCGAAAGCTTATACCACTACAACTAGTCAGCAAGCTTGACAGTGACCTCACCAAAGTAGTACAGTAATAGGGAAAAGGTTTTACGAGTGAATTTTGATAGGAATAATGAAAAGCACTGGATCAACAAAGTCCTGGTTAACTCGGGGTGGGAGCCGATGGGACACTGAAGGTTAAAGAAACCGTGAAACAAATATCTCTCATAGGAACATATATTTTTCTTTTTCCTCCCCCACATACCTAAAGCTCCATCCAAGGCAATCATCTCCCTCCCCTTACTTCCAACATGGCCAATTGGGTTGCCCAGTTAATAACACTTCTTAGCCATCGAAAACGTTAGCAGCGGTCGCCAAATTTACGGACCTCACGGACCACCGGTTGGCGACCGCTGCTCCGGAGTCCTCTCCACGTCGGTCAACTCTTCTAACCGCTTTGAGTCCCAGCGCTTGGGGTCGATGGGGAGCCGAGCCTCGCGGCTGTGCCTCCGTTTTGTCATTCTGAGCTAAGCGCTAGTTTCGGTTCTGGTCCCTCGGGCCTATCAAATGCCAACCTTGGCACCACGGGGCGTAGTTACCGTCTTGTTGGGGCTCCGGGGAGTGTACTTTTCTAGGGAACCAGGCCTCCTAATACCATAAAAGGCTTGGTTCTTTCCATTCTGAAGCCGAGTCGCGCCGACCTTCTCCTAGGAGGGATACCCGCGACTACGCCGTGCGGAATCCGTGGTTCCCGAGTCCCAGGTCCCCGGCTTCCTAGGCCCGCCCGTTGGCCCCGCCCCCCACACCTTATTCGTCACTCCGGGAACGCCCTCGGCCACAGGCCGCACCCTCTCGCCTCCGCTCCGCCGGCCTAGTCGGTAGCTCGGCCTCGGCGGTACTTCGCGTTTTGAGCCGCTTGTGCCGCCATAGCTGCTGCTGCCGCTGCGGCCGCGGAGCTGAAATCGCCGAGCGCGATGGCTGAGGGCGCTGTGAGCGTCGCGGGCCCCGGGCCCCAGGGCTGGTGAGGCTGGGTCCGAGCGGGGGCGCTGGCGAGCAGCAGGGGCTCCTAAGGGAGGTGAAAGAGGAAGGTCCGGGGCCCCAGGGTCAGGCTCCCGAGGGGCGGGGTGGGGGTGGGAGGCTCCGGTGGCGGAGCGGTTGCCGGGCCACAGCGAGCCCCGCGGTGCCGAGTGCCCTGCGGCCGCGGGCGCAGGTTCCCGGGCCCCTGAGGGATTCCGGTGGCCTCGGCGGCGGCGTGCTCCCGCGAACACTGCGATTGCCATGGGAACAGTTGGGAATTGACGGGGACCAGACCAGCCACCAGGTACTGGCCCTCGTAGGGCCCGTCCATCCTCCGGTCCAGACGCCTCTGGCAGGCACGGGCCTGTTCTTCCAGACGCTGTGAGGAGCCGCGCAGGGTTTGAAGGCGGGAGTGTGAGGGTGAAGAGCAGTGCCGAGGTAAGAGCGGCGGACGCGGCTCGGCAGACGGTCAGGTGGCCCCCTGCTCTCTCAGGCCAGTGAGAGGGCACACCGGAAGACCCTGTGGCGTGGACAGGCAGTGCTGCTGTTGAGGCACATCCCAAGACTGTGCCAGGAACTGTCCAGGGACTCCTCATCATGACGGCTGTGGAAGGGTCGACCATCACCAGCCGGCTCAAGAACCTGCTGCGATCCCCATCCATCAAATTACGCAGGAGCAAGGCAGGCAACCGGCGAGAGGACCTCAGCTCCAAGGTGAGTCCTGGTACTGGGAGCCACCTTTTTCCAACCCTCCCCTCCTTTGCTCCGTGTTCCTCTTTCACCTTCCCGCTTTCTTGGGAAAGAGGAGAACTAGAAGGCCCTGTGGCTCTAAAGGATCCAGTGTGCCCATCTCTGCCCTTCAAGAAAGCCATGGTTTAGTTTTAGGTTAAAGGAGAAATAGCCGCAGGGGTGGGCATGCCGAGATTCAATTCATGGAAAAAGGATTTGGGAGGAAGGCAACCTGGATTCAATTCACTACAAACTAAGTCTGTGCTTGGGGAAGCCAGTTGATATGCTGTGACTCAGTTTCCCTTCTTGGAAGAGAGTAGTGGGATCACATATCCTGTGAAGGGCTAAGCTGTGACTAATGTAGCTGCAACTGTTAGTGTCATAGCTGGATTATGTAAGAAGGTAGTAGCATAAGGAAATATGTTAGAACTGCCCGGCTGGTGTAGCTCAGCAGTTGAGTGTCAATCCAGGAGCCAAAAGGTCACCAGTTTGATTGTGGTCGGTGCACATGTCGGGGTTGAGAGCTTGCTCGCCAGTAGGGGGCACGCAGGAGGCAGCTAAATGACTGTTCCTCTTTCATCAATGTTTCTATTTCTCTATCCCTCTCCCTTCCTCTCTAAAATCAATTAAAATTTAAAAAAAGGAAAGAAATATGCTAGAACATCTAGTCTGAGGAATTGGCTTGGCAAATGCTCTTGCCTGGGCTCAAAACATATTTGTCTCTTCAAGAAACCTAAATTTATTTAACTGGAGCTTCTTGACTTCTTAAGAATGATAACAGCAAAACAGTTCTCCCGGTTTGCCCTTGAACGTTGCTTATTTCATTCACTGTATGCCAGGAGCCACATGCCACCCTGCTGCTGCACAAGTTCCTGAGAGGCCAGGTCCCTTTGCATCCACTCAGTGTTGGTCTTTATGTTTTCTTCAACTGTGTTGAGGCCCACAACTTTGAAAATACAAAAGTTGACTAAACTTATTGAATCCCTGAGGGAATCTAGGGCTTTGTTCCCAGAGGATTAGATTAGACCTTTGTATATTAGCAGTGTTTAAACAGAGTAGTAGCCTTGTGTGGTACAGGATTGCTACAGGGAGAGGCATTTGAGACCATAGCGTTTTACTGCCTTGTATCTCTTCAGAGATTAGTAAAGCCAATGAGAAGTGATTGAGAGTGCTAATGTACAACATGGCAGGGTTCTGGGAGGACTTAGTTCAGAAAGCTATCTCTTAGCAGAACCTTACTTGAATTTGGTCAGAAGGTGAATAGCTTTCCTGTATATTTCTCAGGTCATATTAAATCAAAATTGGGCCTGGCCAGTGTGGCTCAGTGGTTGAGCATTGACTCACAAACCAGGAGGTCACATGAACCAGGAGTTCACGTTTGATTCCCAGTCAGGGCACATACCCGAGTTAGAAACTCAATCCCTAGGAGGGGACATGCAGGAGGCAGCCGATCAATGATTCTCTCTCATCGTTGATGTTCCTATCTCTCTCTTTTTCTCCCTGCCTCTCTGAAGTCAATTAAAAAAAAATTATATATATATATAATTTTTTTTTCCAAAAAGTTAAATCGAAATTGGCTACAAGGTTCCTTGGCAGTGAAGGTAGTGACTTTTCCAAGGACTCCTATTAATTGTTGTTCATATTCTCCAGATGTGGGAGAATGGGCCTGAAACTTAGAAACTTACTTAGAGTTGATTCTGTTCACTCATTTTTTTGTGTTGGGTCATTCTTAGTGCTACAAACACTCGTATTCTTGATTGGTAACTTGGCAATGACCAGCACTATTAGAGCAATTTTCTCATATCTTTGGCCTCTTTTTCTGACTGAGAATGGTTTAAATAGTATAAATGTATGATGGAAATTTAGTCTTCAGTGTTAATACTTACTGTAATTTTTGTTTGGGATCCAGAAGATATGATCATCATTCTTTAAAACTTCCCATGTTGTTCATTATTAATGCATTCAACAAATATTTATTGTACCTATTATGCATGGAATCAGTGATAAGTAAAACATTCTTTGCTATCAAAGAGCTTGTGGCTTGTCAGACTTGTAGACAAATAATTACAACATGGTGTGGTAAGTGGTGCCCTAGAAGTATGCATAAGGTGGTAATGGCGGCATAGGAGCGGGAACCTAAGGGGAATTAGGAAAGACTTCACAGAGGAAGGGATGCTTGAACTGTGAATCCTGAGGCAAGAGGAGGAGAAGAGAAGCTCCCCAAGAAAACAGTGAAAAACATCCGTTTCAAATAGGAATTCAGTACTTCAGACTTCCTTTTTTTTTTTAATCCACACCTGCAGATATGTTTTTATTGATTTTTAGAAAGAGAGAGGAAGGGAGAGAGAGAGAGAAACGTTGATTAGTTGCCTCTTGTATGTACCCCAACCTAGGGAGTGAATCTGCAACCTAGGTATGTGCCCTGACCAGGAATCAAACCTGCAACATTTTGGTGTATGGGACGATGCTCCAACCAGCTGAGCCACATGGCCATGGCAGTGCTTCAGACTCTATTTGTTCTAGAGCTGTGAATAAAGGAAATACTTAGCTGATGTTGAAAGACCCTTCAGTAGTCTGACAGAGCAAGAGCACTTATGCATATATCTTTAGCACCTAAAAGTAGTAGCTGTCTTTGTGTGCTTAGGACTCTACAGGTATCTGACTCCTCACACTCCTTATTGAAGACTCTATCTAAGATGATTCTAAAAGCCTGCCTTGTGGTAACCCACATAAGATTTGGCGTATGAAGCTTTGTTAGCTGCTCTAATGTGTGGTGGCTGTGGATAATCACAGTAACACTCAGAGAGCTCGTGATTCATGGACAACAGACTCTAAAATAAAATTTGAAGGCCAAGACATATGCCTTTTGGGGGGCGGGGAGCAAAGAAGGAAGTGACAGAGGGCCTTTATTCAGCTCTTAACTCAGATGGCCTGCTGCTTTGAATCATATTATTCCTTCTACCTAAAGTAGCCTTTTCACCAAATTCTCCACTTATTTTTAGGTCCAATTCTGTATTTACTGGAGCCATAAGGCCTTTTCTGACTCCTCCCCCCCCCCCCCCCCAACTACGTTGGAACCAATTATTCTTTTATGTATGTCTTCATTTCCAAAGGTCAGGTGTAATGTTCTTTATTTCCTTTATATCACACTGTACTGTGTAAGATATGCAGCAAATAGTAAATGAATGAGGAAAATTTAAAGATGTCAAATATGGTAGGGATAAATTTGGAATTCTAGAAGAATTGATCAGGAAATTATCAGGAGGAGTTGTGTGACCTCTTGAGAAGAGAAATCAATGTTGAAAAAGAAGTAGAGATGCAGCCTAGTTAGGCGTGGAGGACATGAAAGAGACAGGGAAGTACATATATGCAGAAAGTGGTGTTCATGAAAGGATTTTTAATTAAGGAGAGACCTATTTTTAAAAGATGTTTAAAATACGGTTAAAAACTGAAGTGAGAGCTGTAGAGATGAGTATTTAAATTATTAGAGAGAGAGTAGATGAGAGCTGGGATTTTAAAAAACTTCTCTAAGGAAGGGAATTCTCTGCAGTATAATAGAATTGGAAATAATTTGAGGTTTTATGCCTTTTCTGCTGGGTCTTGGATGAAGTGTAAAGTTATCAGTTGTAAACATCCTTCAACTTTGAGCCCTGTACAATTAATTGTCAGTTCTACTTCTCATCTCAGTTGAAGCTATGTTTTCCTTAAGAAGTAAATGTGTGTGCTCTTGATAGCTAACCCTCTCCCTCTTTTCTTGAAGTTTCTGAAAGATTTTTATGTGAAGGGAGCTGGGTTGTTTTTCTCTTTTAAACAAAGGATAGAAATGGACTGAAGCTGAGCAGGCAAGATTTAAGTCAGGGATACAAAAGCATTGCCTATGCTGGAGGGTTGTTAGATTTTGAAAAAGTAAGTGAAGGAGGTTTTGAAATTTTCCTCCTCCTTAATAGCCATTAATCCAGACTGGGTATATAGCATCCCTTCTGGAAACAATGGGCAAGGCAACTTGCAGCTTGCTTCTAGTTATCAGTTTTTATGAATATGAGTATAATTAATTCTCATATTCCTCCCTCCCCCCCCCCCACACGCACCTTTTTCTCTCATTTTCCTGTCCTATTTAATTTACTTTGAGCCTTTTAACATGTGACTCTGCGAAGAGTTTGTGTAGGTGAGTTTCTTGGAGGAGGAAAAAACTGGCAATAAATCTAAATTTCAATTTTTGCTCAGTGTTTGAGCCCAGGTATTAGTATTGAGATTCTTTAATCCATCTATTTGGTAGTAGGGAAACATTTATTTATTTATTTAAATATATTTTATTGATTTTTTACAAAGAGGAAGGGAGAGGGATAGAGAGCTAGAAATATTGATGAGAGAGAAACATCGATCAGCTGCCTCCTGCACACCTCCTACTGGAGATGTGCCCGCAACCAAGGTACATGCCCTTGACCAGAATCAAACCTGGGACCTTTCAGTCCGGAGGCCAACGCTCCATCACTGAGCCAAACCAGTTAGGGCGGGAAACATTTATTTTTAATTAGTTAATTAATTACATTTTTTGAAATCCTCACCCAAGGATATGTTTTTCATTGATTCTAGAGAGAAAGGGAGAGAGGGAGAGAAAGAAATGTGAGAAAGAAATATCGATTTGTTGCCTCCCTTACATGCCCTGACTGGGAATTGAACCTGTGACCCTTTGGTGCACAGGACGATGCTCTAACCAACTGAACCACACCGACCAGGGCAAAACATTTATTTTAAAAACATTTATGGATCATTGGCTATAGCTTGATGGTTCTCACTTGGGGAAAGGGTCAGGAGGGCAGTGAGACATTCAGAATACCTATGCAACATTTAAAAAATACACATTCCTGGGTCCCATCCTAGCTATCCTCTCTAATAAAATGGTAATATGCAAATTAACCATCACTTTGCTACATAAGCCACGCCCACCAGCAAAGCCACGCCCACCAGCCAATCAGGGCGACTATGCAAATTAACCCAAACCAAGATGGCTACAGCCACAGAGAGCAAGGTTTCCCAGGTAACAGGAAGCCAAGCTTTCCGCCCGCCCTGGCCAGGCTTAAGCCTCCACTCAAGCTACAAAGTTTCAATTATAGAAGGTAAACAAATTCAAACAAATGGCGGCAGAATGGAGCTTGAGAGACCAGGCCAGGGTTGCCGGCGGCAACAGGGGAAGCAAAGCTTTCCGCACACCCTGGCCGGGCTCACCTGCTTAAGGCTACAAAGTTTCAGTTGTAGAAGGTGAATTAACTGCCACAGAAATGGCTGCTGCCCCAGAGGGAACAGCAGGCTTGGCTCCACTCCAGGCTACAAAGTTTCAATTGTAGAAGGAAAATAAATCCCAGATACCAGGGCCTCTGCTTGGGTTGCCAGGGGGCTTGGCTGGCCTGCAAACTACCACAGGCCCCTCGCTCAGGCGGCCCCATGCCCCAAGGGAACCCCACCCTGATCCGGGACACCCTTCAGGGCAAACCAGCCGGCCCCCACCCGTGCACCAGGCCTCTTTCTTATCTAATAAAAGAGTAATATACAGATTAATCATCACTGCAACACACAATATAGCTGCCCCCATGTGGTCAAAGATCCTGCCCCCATATGGACACAAGATGGCCACCACAAGATGGCCAGCAGGAGAGGGCAGTTGGGAGGCACCCAGCCTGCAAGAGAGGGAAGTTGAGAGGGACCAGGCTTGCAAGGGAGGGCAGTTGGAGGTGATCAGCCCTGCAGGAGAGGGCAGTTAGGGGTGACCAGGCCGGCAGAGGAGGGCAGTTGGAGGTGATCAACCCTGCAGGAGAGGGCAGTTAGGGGTGACCAGGCTGGCAGGGCAGCAGTTAAGCATCAACCAGGCTGGCAGCGGAGTGGTTAGGGGGTGATCAGGCTGGCAGGCAGAAGCGGTTAGGGGCAATCAGGAAGGCAGGCAGGCAAGCAGTTGGGAGCCAGCAGTCCTGGATTGTGAGAGGGATGTCCGACTGACCGTTTAGGCCCGATCCTGGTGGGATCGGGCCTAAACGGTCAGTCGGACATCCCTCCAGGAGTCCCAGATTGGAGAGGGTACAGGCTGGGCTGAGGGACAACCCCCCGCCGTGCACGTATTTCGTGCACCGGGCTTCTAGTATGGAATAAGAACTTCTGGGGGTAGAGTTTGATAGTTGTATATGTATTGTTATACCAGAAGCCCCCTGCTGGGTTATGAACCCCTTGATTAGTGCTAGGACTCTGATATCTGTTGCTTTCATACTTAAGTCCACATTGAGGCTTCTTGAGAATATGTAAAGCTAGCCCAGTTTTACTCTTCTCCTTGAGTAGTTTAAACATTTAAAAAAAATTTCCAGTTATTATTGACATAAAATATTATATTGGTTTCAGGTGTACAGCATAGTTATTAGACATTTATATCACTAATGAAGTGATCACTCTGATAAGTCTAGTACCCATGACACCATAAATAGTTATTACAATATTATTGACTATACTAGAGGCCCGGTGCACGAAATTCGTGCACGGGGGTGTGTGTCCCTCAGCCCATCCTGCACCCTCTCCAATCTGGGACCCCTCGAGGGATGTCCGACTGCCCGTTTAGGCCCGATCCCGGTAGGAATTGCCTGCCTAAAGGCTATGGGTGTATCCCATAGTCTTAATAAAAGGGATAGCAAGGCCAGAGCAGGGTGAAGTCCTTCCCCTTGAGTTGGGGAATACTAATACCCGGTAGGATCGGGCCTAAACGGGCAGTCGGACGTCCCTCTCACAATCCAGGACTACTGGCTCCCAACTGCTCACCTGTCTGCCTTCCTGATTGCCCCTAACCGCTCCTGCCTGCCAGCCTGATCACCCCCTAACCACTCCCCTGCCAGCCTGATTGATGCCTAACTGCTCCCCTGCCAGCCTGATTGCCCCTAACTGCCCTTCCCTGCAGGCCTGGTCATCCCTAACTGCTCTCCCCTGCAGGCCTGGGTCCCCCCAACTGCCCTTCCCTGTAGGCCCGGTCACCCCCAACTTCCCTCCTCTGCCGGCCTGGTCACCCCTAACTGCCCTCCCCTGCAGGCTTGATCGCCCCCAACTGCCCTCTGTAGTGAACCTCTTTCATGTCCCGCGAGGTTCAGGGTTCAGGTTCAGGGTTCGGGCTCTGGAGGAGGCCGCACACAAAGAGACTAGAAAATATTAATTTGGAAATATTGGGGGCCAGGCGGGAGCCCAACTCAAGGGGAAGGACTTCACCCTGCTTTGGCCTTGGTATCCCTTTTATTAAGACTATGGGATACATCCATAGCCTTTAGGCAGGCAATTCCAATAATAGCCAATCAGCAAGAATTTACATAAAACGAAAAGGTGGAAGTTGCTTTAGCTACCATTGTCTCAACTCAACAGTGGGTAGTTGGCTCTGACTTTTCAGAGCCTTCAAGGTTAACCAGCCTTCCGGGTTCCTTGTCCACATCTCTCTGCTAGTGAAGGCAATGGGCGGCTTCCAACATCTCCCCTGTTTTTTTTTCCTTAAAAAATCTTGCATTTGCAGACTAGAAATAAACATATAAGAACAAAAATGAGACAAGCAATAATGGTTATGCTGAGAGGCAAATGAATCAGTCTGTAGTAATTTTCTTCCTGGGCCAACAGTTCTTTGAGTCCCAATTTCAATGTCCAACAGTTCCTTATGTGTACATGTCAGCAATGATATGCTAGTTCTGGATGGTGGACAAACGGTAGCAATGCAGGTCCAGCCTTCTCTGGTTTGGTCCTGGGCAACCTGCAGCGATGCACAGCTGCTGACTGCTAGCATAGCAAGGCGTCTTCAGCGTCTTCCATCTCTGGACTGTTTCTCCTCTTGTCTTCATGGCTGGAGCAATCCGGTCAGTTTCTCTCTGGGATTCGCTGTTGCAGGAATCCGCATGGGCTTTTCTGAAAATATACAAACATATTCTCGACCAAAGGTTAATAAAGAATTCTTTTCTATAAATTTGACTTGGGATCCTTTTTCATTTTTGCCCAGCAATTTTCCTTTGGCTTATTTTGACACCGTGTGTGTTCATGGGTGTCTTGCTATTAGTATTACAAATGAAAAATAATTTTCCAAAGTAAAAAAATTCTTGATGTAATTTGCTTACAGGGTATTTCTCCACATATCATATTTTTCCACTATCCCCCCTTTTTTGATTTAAATATTAGGAGGCTTTTAGAAATTTTACAATGCAGTCTTGATAACTTTTAATTTTAAGTTTTGCACAGAAATATGACTGCTTTGGATTCATTGCATGTTAAGCAATTTTACTATGAGATGAACTATCAATAAAAAATTTTTATTTAATACTTCAGGAACAGGTTTTTGTCCAGTACAATTAAGTTTTCTTCAATATTCACTTATTTCAATTAGCCAATTTAAATTAATCTGAAATAAACTTTATTTTTTAACTTTACTTGTCCTAGGTTATGGACAATAAATGACATTAACCAAATTTTTGCAATTAGTCTTTGAGTGGTTTTACATAAATTTTGTCAGGAAGGCAAAAACACAAATTATTTACTTTAGTTTATGAGGCCAAATATATTGACTTTCAATTACAGTTCTTCAGATGTTTGAAGAAAACCTCTCTTTATTTCCTTCCAAAATAATTCTCAGGCTACAGAGAGTTTCATTTAAAACTCTTTGTCTTTCTTTAAGACAAGCAACCTACAGGGCTGCTGCTTGGCGCTCAAGCCTACAGCCGAATAACTAGCTATATTACAAGTAACTTTACATAAAGTTGCCTTTTTATTAAGCTTAGAATATTATTTTTAAGGAGTATCCCCTTTGGCTAATTAGCATATACAGAGGGATCATGGGCGGTCTCAGTAACTTTATTCAAAGAGAGGGGTTGGCCTTTGCTGTTTCAAGATGGCGGCCCCGAGGGGAGCTGCAAGACATGTGGTCATCATGGCGGCTGCCTAAACTGTTAAAGCCAAAACTATACTGCTGACAAACAGAAATCTTACTAGCGGTTTCTGGTGGCTTTAAAAATATTGGCTTTTCATTTAGCTTAATTTATATAAGAACTTGATTATAATCCAAAAGACTAATTTATCAAGTAATTTAAGTAGGTATCTTTATTTAAAAAGCAAAGCAAAGCAAATTTAGTAAATGTTTATGTCTGATTCACAAGGCACAAACTTTGTCCCACCTCCATCCTAATTAAAAATGCAGGTGGCTATGGGCTTTTTATTTTAACTTTCCACCTTAAAATTTTGCTGTTAAAAATTTGGCTTTATTTAGAAATTTTGTTTTGTCCTCCTTAGAGGCCAAAACTTTCATAACATTTATAAGTAAAATATAATTATTAATTTTTTATTTGATAAAGCTTTCCATGCAATTTCAAGTATATTAGATTGGTTAAATTTCAAAAATTTCCTTTCAGAAGAGAGAACAAATTCTTTGAACCACTCCGGGCCCTTGGAGCTCTCCAAGAATCATCTCTTGGTGAAATCCTTGAAATTTTAACATGGAAAAAACCATCAAACAAATATCCATAGGATTTAAAGATTATAATACTTTTATAATTATCCTAAGGTATCAATTAAATTTTAAGTAGTTTTTGCATAAAAATTTTGGTTGGGGTCACAGAATTAATCCTCTTTTTAATTAGACAAATAAGCAACATATTTTGAATTCCTAATTATTAGAGAAAACACAACATTTTATTTTCTCAAAAATAAATTTTTATACTTTAGGCATTTAATTACCACAACCACATTTTCTCCCAACTTTAAACTTTTAGAGCTGGCTAGTCAAATATTTATCATTTCTATATTAGTATTACCTTATATTTTTAAGAATAAATTTCAAAAATACAATAATTAACTTTAAACCAACCATGTTTTTTCTCTGCCGGGGGAAGTTGAGTAGCAAGCTTGTAGGTATTCAAATGCAAAATTGTCCTTAAAGAATGGCTACTGGTGGGAAGCTGATTTACCTGTCTGCTGGGGGAAGGGTGACCACCCCTTCCTCCATTAACAAAGGGCGTATCCAGTCTTTATCTGGGCTACTTGATCTTTATAATATATTTTTCAACAATTTTTTGAGTTTCAAATCCAATTCCAATTATTTTAAGGCATTTACTTTGGATAAATTCTTTTGTAACACAATTCACTGATTTTCTTGAAGGCCTTAAAAGTTAGCTTTTTAACACCCTTCATTGGCATTTTAAAAACTACTCTTTATTATGGAAATTCGAATCCTGTTGCTGGAACTAGCTTGAATTTCTTTCCTTTTGGTCAAATCTGCCCTTTTTCTCAGGAAAAAACCAGTCTTGGGTTTTTCATTTCTGTAGCCCTTGTAAAGAGTCAAGTCCAGTTTAAGACTTATCTAATATTTGAAATCGGACCATGCGCACATTTTGTCTTACACTAGCTTTTCTCTTTACACGTGCACAGATATCCCAGACACATTTCTAAATTTTTAAGGCGAGAAGACTTCTTTTTTTCCATCACCATTTATCCTCCTTATACCCTTTTCCTCCTCTACCCACCAACCCCCTTCTGCCACTCTTGGCAATCACCACACTATTGTCTGTGTCCATGAGTTCTTTCTCTCTTTTTTTTTTCTTTGCTCAATCCCTCCACCCCTCCTGTACCATATCTTCTTTATCCAATCATCTATCAGTGGACACTTAGGTTACTTCCATAGCTTGCTAATCTTACCTTATAATAGAGAAACATGCAAATTGACCGCACCTCCGCTATGCCCACGATTGGGCCGGCAGGAGGCTGGGGGCGGGACTCCGGGTGGCATATCAGCCGTTGAGAAGTTCAAGATGGCGGTGCCCAGTGGCCGGGCCCATGCCGCCGCTCCCGGGGGTGCCTGGGGCGATCGGCACCCCGGGGGGGCGTGGCCGGGCCCATGCTGCCGCTCCCGGGGGTGCCTGGGGCGATCGGCACCCCGGGGGGGCGTGGCCAGGCCCATGCAGCCGCTCCCGGGGTGCCTGGGGAGATCGGCACCCCGGGGGGGCGTGGCCGGGCCCATGCCGCCGCTCCCGGGAGTGCCTGGGGCGATCGGCACCCCGGGGGGGCGTGGCCGGGCCCATGCCGCCGCTCCCGGGGGTGCCTGGGGCGATCGTCCACCTGGGAGGGCGTGGTCCTGCCCCTCCCGCCCCTCCCGGGGGTCCTGGGGGGCGATCGGCCACCCGGGGGGCGTGGCCGGGCCCCTCCCGCCCCTCCCGCCCCTCCCGGGGGTCCCGGAGGCGATCGGCCACCAGGGGGTCCGGGGGTCGATCGGCCACCTGGGGGGGCGTGGCCCGGCCCCTCCCGCCCCTCCCGGGGGTTCCGGGGGTCGATTGGCCACCTGGGGGGGCTTGGCCGTGCCCATCCCGCCCCTCCCGCCTCTCCTGGGGGTCCCAGGGGCCGAGGCTTTCCGGGCCTTGGGCACC
The DNA here is from genome assembly GCF_951640355.1 of Cnephaeus nilssonii. Taxonomy (NCBI): domain Eukaryota; kingdom Metazoa; phylum Chordata; class Mammalia; order Chiroptera; family Vespertilionidae; genus Cnephaeus; species Cnephaeus nilssonii. The sequence goes on from NC_137075.1 coordinate 44,765,576, forward strand.
AGCGGGGAGCCTGCACCGATCGCAGGAAACCACTGGGGGTCGGCTCCTGCGATCCTTAGCAAGGATGTTGGGTGCAGCCGAGCCCAAGGCCACCACCCGGGGCCAAGCCCCGACCCTGAAAAAGGCAGAAGGCGGTGGCCACAGCCAAGGCCTGGGTCCCTGGTGCCGGCAGAAAACTGGTGCAGGCAGCCAGGTGAATGAAGGTCTATTGCACGAATCTTCGTGCAAACGGGCTACTAGTTATAAATAATGCTGCAGTGAACATAGGGCTGCATATATCTTTTTGAATTAGTATTTTGGATTTCTTTAGATAATTATCCAGAAGTGGAATTGCTTGGTCATATGATAGTTCTATTTTTATTTATTTTTGAGGAACTTCCATATTGCTTTCCATAGTGGCTGCTCCAGTTTATGATCCCACAGTGCTCAAGGGTTCCTTTTTCTCCACATTCTTGCCAACACTTGTTGTTTGTTGATTTATTGATGATAGTCATTCTGACAGATGTGAGGTGATATCACATTGAGGTTTTAATTTGTATTTCCCTGATGATTAGTGATGTTGAGCATCTTTTCATATGTCTTTTGGCCATCTGTATGTCCTCTTGGGAGAAATGACTATTTGGGTCCTCTGCCCGTTTTTTAAATTGGAGATTTGTTTTTTGGGGGGGTTAAGCTGTATGAGTTCCTTATATATTTTGAGGTGTCATTGGTGCATACCTTCTTCCATTCAGTAGGTTGTCTTTTTGTTTTGTTGATGGTTTCGTTCACTGTGCAGAAGCTCTTTAGTATGATATAGTTCCATTTGTTTATTTTTTCTTTTGTGTCCCTTGCCGGAGGAAACATATTAAAAAAGATATTACTAAGAGCAATGCCAAAGAGTTTATTGCCTATGTTTTCTTCTAGGAGTTTTATGGTTTCAGGTCTATATTTAAGTTTTTAATCCTTTTTGAGTTTATTCTTCTGTGTGGTATAAGAAAGTGGTCTAGTTTCATATTTTTAATGTATCTGTCTGGTTTTCTTACCACCACTTATTGAAGAGACTGTCTTCACCCCCATTGTACTATATATCTTGCCTCCTTTGTCATAGATTAGTTGACCATATAGGTGTGGGTTTTTTCCTGGACTCTATTCTGGTCCATTGATTCATATGTCTGCTTTTAGGCTGTTTAAGTTACTATAACCTTGTAGTATAGTTTGATATCAGGTAGTGTGATACCTCCAACTTTGTCCTCTTTTCTCAAATTGTTTTGGCTATTCTGCATCTTTTGTGGTTACATCTAAATTTTAGGATTATTTGTTCTAGTTCTGTAAAGAATGCAATTGGTATTTTGATAGGGATTACATTGAATCTGTAGATTGCTTTGGGTAGTATGGACATTTTAATGATGTTAATTCTTCCTGTGAGCATGGTATATACGTCCATTTATTTTTATCTTCTTCAATTTCTTTCTTCAGTGTCTTCCAGTTTTCCGAGGATAGGTCTTTTATCTCCTTGGTTAAATTTACTTCTAGGTAGTTTTCCTTAAGCAGTTTTTACCTGCACTGTGTCTTTTACACTGATTGCTCTGTAAACTGCTATGTTATGTATAGAAGTGAGAGAACTGCCCTGTTGTAGGGTCAGATGTCAGTATCTGATCATTGTCTAACTAAGACAGATAAGCAGGAATTTTCTCTGTGGGCAGGAGTAGGACCCTTTATATAATACTAGAGACCCGGTGCATGAAATTCGTGCACAGGGGTGGGGAGGGCATCCCTCAAACCAGCCTGCACCCTCTCCAATCTGGGACCCCTCAAGGGATGTCTGACTGCCCATTTAGGCCCGATAAGCCCAATTCCCATGGACAGTCGGACATCCCTCTCACAATCCAGGACTGCTGGCTCCCAACCGCTCGCCTGCCTGCCTGCCTGATTGCCCCAAACCGCTTCTGCCTGCCAGCCTGATCACCCCCTAACCATTCCCCTGCCAGCCTGATCGACGTCTAACTGCTGCCCTGCCGGCCCGATTGCCCCTAACTGCCCTCCCCTGCTGGCCTGGTCACCCCTAACTGCCCTCCCCTGCCAGCCTGGTCACCCAACTGCCCTCCCCTGCCAGCCTGCCTCTGCCAGCCTGGTCATCCAACTGCCCTCCCCTGCAGGCCTGGTTGCCCCCAACTTCCCTTCCTTGCACGCCTGGTCCCCCCCAACTGCCCTCCCCTGCAGGCCTGGTCACCCCCAACTGCCCTACTCTGCCGGCCCGGTCATCCCTAACTGCCTTCCCCTGCAGGCTTGGTCCCTCCCAACTGCCCTCCCCTGCAGGCCTGGTTGCCCCCAACTGCCCTCCCCTGATGGCCTGGTCACCCCTAACTTCCCTCCCTTGCTAGCCTGGTTACCCCTAACTGCCCTCCCCTGCAGGCCTGGTCCCTCCCAACTGCCCTCCCCTGCAGACCTGGTTGCCCCCAACTTCCCTCTCCTGCAAGCCTGGTCCCCCCCAACTGCCCTTCCCTGCAGGCCTGGTCACTCCCAACTGCCCTACTCTGCCAGCCCGGTCACCCCTAACTGCCTTCCCCTGCAGGCCTGGTTGCCCACAACTGCCTTCCCCTACAGGCCTGGTCCCCCCCAACTGCCCTCCCCTGCAGACCTGGTTGCCCCCAACTGCCCTCCCCTGATGGCCTGGTCACCCCTAACTTCCCTCCCTTGCCAGCCTGGTTGCCCCTAACTGCCCTCCCCTGCAGGCCTGGTCCCTCCCAACTGCCCTCCCCTGCAGGCCTGGTTGCCCCCAACTGCCCTCCCCTGCAGGCCTGGTCCCCCCCAACTGCCCTCCCCTGCAGGCCTGGTCACCCCCAATTGCCCTACTCTGCTGGCCTGGTCACCCCTAACTGCCCTCCCCTGCAGGCCTGGTCCCTCCCAACTGCCCTCCCCTGCAGGCCTGGGTTGCCTACAGCTGCCTTTCCCTACAGGCCTGGTCCCCCCCAACTGCCCTCCCCTGCAGACCTGGTTGCCCCCAACTGCCCTCCCCTGCAGGCCTGGTCCCTCCCAACTGCCCTCCCCTGCAGGCCTGGTCACCCCCAACTGCCCTCCCCTGCAGGCCTGGTCCCCCCTAACTGCCCTCCCCTGCAGGTCTAGTTGCCCCCAACTGCCCTCCCTTGCAGGCTTGGTCCCTCCCAACTGCCCTTCCCTGCTGGCCTGATTGCCTACAACTGCCCTCCCCTGCTAGCTATCTTGTGGAGACCATCTTGTGTCCACATGGGGGTGGCCATTTTTGATCACATGGGGGCGGCCATCTTGTGTGTTGGAGTAATGGTCAATTTGCATATTACCTCTTTATTATATAGGATTTGTGAGCCCTGGACAGCTTTTTTATGTCACCATTCTACTACCCATTTCCATTGGGACTCATAGGAACCAAGAGTTTTATATGTTTAATACACATTCTCTGGACTCCCTACCTAGATAGAATAGATGATCAAGAATAGAGGTACCTGTGCCCAATAGCCTTGCCTCTTACAGGCCTTTGTTAGTGAACTTGGGAAGTTTTCAGTTTCTGAATTCAAAGTCTTGTGAGGTGTCTTAAGATCCTAAGAACAGGTGATAAATAATAAAAAGTGTGAGGTATTGTCCTGGTTTTGTTCCTTTGATCTCTATTTAATTTATCCCTCAGTGCCTACAACTGCCCTCAGCCTTCAGAGTGATTCTGGAGAGAGAGTATTCTTTTCTCCACAGCCTAACACTCCTTCCTTTGCTGTATAAAATACCACATCCTCTTGAGGCTGTAAGTTGTCTTGGAAAGCCTTCCCTCACTGACTTGGCCTTACTAATTTCAGAGTCTAATAGCACTGATGCTTTCCAAGTTTCTTTCCCCTCTTTCAGCTTATAGTATTAGGCAAGTTTACCTGTTGGATCGGTTTGAGTCTGTCTTATTTCTTGCCATTATTTTGAATGTTAGGGGCCTTTGGTATTTCTTTGACTTTACTTCTCTCTTCCATTTGTCACCTATGTATCTCCGTCCCTATCTCCCTCCCTCCCTCCCTCCCTCTCTCCCTCTCCTCTCTCCCTTTTCTTGTTTGGAGGCAAACCATTCAGAGACTCAATTTTCCACTTCTTGGTACGTTTTGAAGTGCTGCTCAGAAAGTGCATGTGCCATTGATCGGAACAAGCAGTAATCTGAAGGAGCAAGGTCTGGTGAATACGGCAGGTGGGTTAATACTTCCCAGGCAAGATCTTTTAACGTGTCTTTAACTGGTTTTGAAGTATGTGATGGTGCGTTATCATGAAGCAAAATTACTTTGCCGTGTCTTCTGGCCTATTCTAGTGGTTTTATGATCAAAGCGTGGTTCAGATTGACCTGAACGTTCTTTGTCTTTCACATCGAAATCATCACTTTTAAAGTGTTTAAACCAGTGTTCACAAGTATCTTGAGATAGAGCATGTTCACCATAAGCTTCCCGAAGTATCCAATAACTTTCAGCAGCGCTTTTCTTCAAATGAAGTAATGAATTAAAACTTCCCGCAAATGCTCTTTTTTTGGCACAAAATTCGACATTTTTAAGCGCAAAAATATCTATGATGTTAACACCTTCAGAAAATTTGACATATGAAGTTTTGAAGCTTGTCAATACGACAAAATAGCATACATATCAATTGCATATATATCAACATACGGGTAACTCCATCTATTGAAAAAAATCTGCATTAGTAACTGGTATACGTAGTATACATCCATGTGTTCATTGCAACATTATTTACAATAGCCAAGATATGGAAGCAACCTAAGTATCCATCAATAGGCAAATGGATAAAGAAGATGTGGTACATATGTACCATGGAATATTACTCAGCCATAAAAAGAATGAAATCTTACCATTTACAATAACATGGATGGACCTAGACATCTTGTGTTGAATGAAATAAGTCAGAGAAAGACATATACTATATGAAAACACTTATATGTGGAATCTAAAAAGCAAAATAAATGAACAAACAAAACAGAAACAGACTCATAGATACAGAGAACATTTTGACAGTTGCCAGAGGGAAGGGGGGTTGGGGCTGGGTAAAAAAGGCGAAGTGATTAAGAAGCACAAATTGGTAGTTACAAAATAGTCATAAGGAAGTATAGCATAGGGAATCCTATATAATAAAAGGCTAATATGCAAATCGACTGAATGGCAGAATGACCGGTTGCTATGATGTGCACTGACCACCAGGGGGCAGATGCTCAACACAGGAACTGCCCCCTGTTGGTCAGAGCACTCCCACAGGGGGAGCACCGGTCAGCCAGAAGCCCTGAGACAGACTCACGGCTGGTGAGCCCAGCGGCGGTGGGAAGCTCTCCTGCCTCTGCAGCAGTGCTAAGGAGCAGTGAGTCGAGCGGTAAGGAGCCTGCCACTAAGGAGCGAGCAGGCAGGTGGTAAGGAGCGAGGGATCCTGGATTGCGAGAGGGATGTCCACAGGGATCGGGCCTAAACCGGCAGTTGGACATCCCCCAAGGGGTCGCATACTGCAAGAGGGCGCAGGCTGGGCTGAGGGACTCTCCCCCGCCCTCCCAGTGCATGAATTTTGTGCACTGGGCCTCTAGTATAGTCAATAATATTGTAATAACTATGGTGCCAGGTGGGTACTAGACTTATTTGGTTGATCACTTCATAAGTTATATAAATGTCTAATCACTGTTGTATACCTGAAACTAATATAATATTGTATGTCAACTGTAAATGAAAAACGAGACTGGATTTCTAAGTTTATACATATACCTTATCTCTCCCCCTAAAACTGGGATGAGGTTAAAGATGTTTATCTTCCCTGCCCCTTCATTCATCATTGAGATTTAAGTTTACTTGATAATCTTGGAACTTAACTTTGTGAAACTATATGGCTATTTTTCTTTCACTTTGTCAAATTCTCTTTTAGAGGAATCCTGAGAAGGGAGTTTCTTAGGTTCTTCTGGATTTGAACATTACTTTTTAGTCATGCTGAGCTCACTACAATTTCTAACTTTCCTTCAGACCTCTTATCAGTTTTTGAAATCCGTGTTCCTTCAGTGGCACCTCTGGTCACTTTCCCATAAGTTTAGCTGGCCCCATTAAAGGTGTTGGCTCTTAAAAATAAAAACAAGAAATCTTCAAAACACTTTCAAATATGCCCTGGCCAGTATTTCTCAGTGGTTAGAGGGTTTGGTTCCCGATCAAGGGCACACACATACCTGGGTTGCAAGTTCTATCCCTGGCTTTGGTCTGGGAGCATGCGGGAGGCAACCTTTCAATGTCTCTCTCACCTCCATGTTTCTCTTTCTCTCTCTCTTTCTTTCTCCCCTCCTCTCTCCCTCCCTTCCACTCTCTCTAAAAAGCAATGGGAAAAATATCCTTGGGTGAGGATTAACTTAAAAAAATAATAAAAAATTATCAAATATAACAGACAAAAGTTTCTGAAATATAATAATATAATATTGTGTTATGAATAATTATAAAATGACTGCCCATATTAACTACCACCCAAATCAAGAAATAGAACACTGCTAAGACTTTGGTAGTTTCTGAAGATGTGATGCTAATGGTGTGGTCAAAGTGGGTGAGGTTGGAGATGAAGCTTTTGTCTTATATAATTAAGGTGATTTTATTTTTAAAGATTAAAATACCCAAGGACTTGATTCTATTTGTTCTTGTACTTTTCTTTTTTTTTTAATTCAAATTTTATTTCTCAATTACAGTTTACATTCAGTATTATTTTGTATTAGTTTCAGGTGTACAGCATAGTAGTCTGAGTCATATACTTTACAATGTATTCCTCTAGGTCCATCATGCTGTCTCATGTAGTAAGGTTTCATTCTTTTTTTATGGCCAAATAATATTTCATTGTATATATGTGCCACAGCTTTTTATCCACTCGTCTATGGATGGGCACTTGCTTTCATGTCCTGTCTATTATAAATAACGCTGCAGTGAATATAGGAGTGCATATATCTTTCAAATTAGTGTTTTGGGTATCTTTAGATATATAACCAGAAGTGGAATCACTGGGTCATAAGGCAGTTACATTTTTAATTTTTTGAGGAACCTCCATACTGTTTTCCACAGTGACTGCACCAATCTGCATCCCCACCAACACTGCACAGGGTTCTCTTTTCTTCACATCCTTGCCAACACTTGTTTATTGATTTATTGATGATAACCATTGATGATTAGTGATGTTGAGCATCTTTTCATATGTCTATTGACTATCTGTATGTCCTCTCTAGAGAAGTGTCTATTCAGGTCCTCTGCCCTTTTTTATTTTTGTTTTATTATTAACAAAACTTTTTTTGTTAATATTAAAACTTTTTTTGTTAATCCTCACCCAAGTATATTTTTTCCATTGATTTTTAGAAAGAGTGGAAGAGATAGAGTGAAGGAGGGAGGGAGAGAGGGTGAGAGAGGGAGGGATGGAGGCAGGGGGAGAGAGAGAGATGTGAGAGAGACAAATCAGTTGGTTGTCCCTGGCACACACCCCGACTGAGGCTGGGATGGAACCCACAATGTAGGCATGTGCCCTGACTGGGAATCAAACCTGCAACCTTTGGTCTACAGGACAGTGCTTTAACCAACTGAGTCACACTGGCCAGAGTTGTATGAGTTCTTTTTTTTTTTTTTTTTTTAAATATATTTTATTGATTTTTTACAGAGAGGAAGGGAGAGGGATAGAGAGTTAGAAACATCGATCAGCTGCCTCCTGCACACCCCCTACTGGGGATGTGCCTGCAACCAAGGTACATGCCCTTGACCGGAATCGAACCTGGGACCCTTCAGTCGGCAGGCTGACGCTCTATCCACTGAGCCAAACCGGTTAGGGCAGTATGAGTTCTTTATAAATTTCAGATATTAACCCTTTATTTATATATCATTGGCGAATACCTTCTTCCGTTCAGTAGTTAGGTTGTCTTTTTGTTTTGTTGATGGTTTCCTTTGCTGTGTGGTCTTGAACTTTTCAAGTTTCTTCTTTCCCATCCATTATAGATTTGTGTCATTCAACATTTTCAGGTATTACGCTTACTGGAACCACCCCTTTCCAATCTTTGTTTTTAGTGCTTTCTGTCCTTATCTTACTTTCCCAATCATAATACTAGACATAATAATATTTGTAGTGTAAATAATGACTACATTTATTGAGCTTTTGCTGTGTACTGTGCTAAACATTTTACATATATTATCTCACTCAAGTTTATACCAGCCTACTATAAATATTACTATTCCCATTCTATAGATCAGGAAACTGATGCTAAGAGGGGTTAGGTGAGTAGCTGGTGGTTTTACATAGCCAGTAGGGGCTTGACTGGGAGTCAAATCTCGGCTATCTTAACTCTAAAGCCTAAAGCCCTACACTTAATTTTTATTCGGTTTTCCTCCCAGGGAGTCTTCATGTGCAAACAATTACACTGAGCATAGAAGTATGCCCAATATTGCTATAGCCAAGAGTCACATCCTGCGTTTAGCTTGGAAAATGGCAGTACCTGAAAAAATATACTTTTCTTCCAACATTCCCTACAAGAGGTAGTTTAATGAATTTCAGTGACTTATTTTAGAGCCATCATTCAGTAACACTTGTTCCTCTACGTCCTTGCTCCTCTTCTCACCCCCAGCTCCAGATTTTCTGAGCTGGTACCCCCACTTCACTTCCTATGGTAGTCTTAGGAACTGTACAACTTGTGGTTCTATGGGTATATGAATGTCAGGTTGATCAATTACAACTGCATGGTTCCAGATGACCCTATGCCACAAGCAGTTGGTGCTTGTCTATGGGGGTTGGAGTGAGGTGGGGGAGTGAAGTGGAGACCCAACAGACGCCTTGGTTGTTTTTGTGTGTGGGTATCATGAAACTGAACTATTTTGCTCTTAGTTGGCAGTTGATTGTGTAGCTCACACTCCTGCTGCTTGCTAGTGCTACCTACCCCAAATCTCTTCCTTTTTACCTCTGTGCTTTACCTTTTTATCTCTGTAGCTGTCCCTATCCACAACAGACCTTGTCTTTGAAGCTGTAGAGAGTCTGAGTTAAAATGCCTATTTTCTGTGGAAAAAACGGGGGTTCAGTGAAAATGAACAAAAATGAGGTAATTTGTCCAACTGATTGTTTGGCTGGGTGGGCTCCAGGGTTGCTAAGTTCCTTGCCTCCTCACCTGATCTCAGATTCGTATCATGGGTTCCCTCCACTATCTGAAAGTAGAGTTTGTTCCTATTAAATCTTTTGTAAGCTGGAATGGTATAAAGCAAAGAAAAAGTTACTGTTAATTTACATGGAAAATTTTTTGGGTGTTCTCAGACCCCCAAAATAACCTACTGAATCATACCAAATAATAAACAAAACCCAAAATAACACTAATATATAGTAAAAGTAGTGCCACTCTCCCTACTCGGCATGCACACTGCCTTTATAATAACTCACTGCAAAACAAACACTGAATGCTATTTTCACTTTTTGCCTGTAAAAGTGAAAATCCTCTTAGGATTTCTTTCAGTTAGCGAAAACATGTACTAATGTAAAAGTGAAGGGTGTAACATGAACTTTTGAAAAGTGTGGGATATTTTTATTTTTATTTATTTTCTCAAATAGGCAACAATGATAAGACGATGGGTGCAAAAGCATGGGATCTTAAATGCATACTTTCATGCTGCTGCCCCAGTTAGTACTGAAGACAGGAAGCCCCAAGCCAGGTAGATTGAGTAGAGCGCAGCCCAGGGACAGTTTGTGATCATGAGGGAGGAGCTCAGAGCATGCTCAGAAACCTTGACCCTTGCCACCCTTGGTACTGCCTTGGAGAAAAGCAAGTAGCTGCTTATTGGGACTAAACATACAACAGGCAGCCTACAGGCCTGCCTCCATTTAATTGCCTTGATGCTCATTGGTTAGCTTCTGTTTGGGAAAGTACAGTATCTTCACACACCATGATTATTTTCATACTAGTAGCCCTACGCACAAATCCGTGCGCCAGTAGCTCTCTGTGAGGCTTGGCCTCTCTGCGGCCCAGAGGCTCTCAGCGGCCCAGAGGCCCATCCGCGGCCAGGCGCGGAACGCTTGCCTCGTTGCTGTGGCGACGAAGCAAGCATTCCACCAGGCTGCTCATGCTGCCCGCTCTCAGCGGCCGCCCCCCCTCCCTGCTCCCCCCAGGACTGGGGGACTCCGGCAGGGCTGAGAGGACTGGGCGCCGCTAGCTTTGTGATGGGGTGACAGTTAATTTGCATATTACCCTTTTATTAGAAAGGATGACATTATTACCTGCTGCTGAGTTTTCTAAACATGTCCTTTCTTCTTATGATGGCCTTGCTTCCCCATGCTGCTTTGATCTCTCTTGTGAGGCCCCCAAAGCAGCTGTCACAGATTTTCCCTCCTAGCAAACCCAGAACTGGCTAGTGAACAGGGCTTCTAATAGTTACTAGTAATGTACAGATAGATCGGTGGGTGGAGGTGAGAGACAGTGCTCTTATAGATTCAGATTCAGGTCTACCCTCAAGTGATACCCATGCTGCTCTTCCTTGGGCCATACTTTGAGTAGCACATGTGCGCCTGTGTGTGTGTGTGTGTGTATGTGTAGTGGGGGGTGGAGAGAAAACCTGCTCACTTCTGAGGTAGCTGGCTTCTCTCTCATTTGTAAAATTAGAATACTGATGGCTTTTTCCCAGAGCTGTTTGAGGATTACATGACATTTAATGAATGTGAAAGTACATTGTAAGGTCTAAATTAAGTTTACAGCTATTACGGGGCTGCTAATATTATCAGGGTCGTAGATTTCTTGAATACCCAGTAATTTCCAGACAAAATTTTATTCCTTCAAGTTTCAATTAGTGAGAAGTCCTCTTATGCAGGTGCAGCCTCTTCTGTTCCAACATTTAATCATCCTCCCCGTGCAACTTTCTATTGTGATCTATCTTCAGGACCTTTTCCTTGCCAATATTTTAGCTTGTATCAACAATACTACTAACCAAAAGGAAGGCTTAGCAAATATTCCTTTTGATACTAACTGTCGAAATCACTGGAGTGATGAGCATGCTTTTTAACAGCAGTAGCTTCACTAGAAATAGATATAACTTTTGGGGCTAATTTATTTCTATTGAGAAATAATGTAGAATGTGAATTAGTTCTATAGCTTCCTTTCAGACCAAGAATTTAAAGGTAGTGTGAAAACATGTTAACTTTATAACCCATTGTTTTCAGTTTCTAATGTTGTAATGAAAGTGAAATATTCTATTTAAATAATTTTTGCTTAAAGAAAATATATGTGAAGATTTGTGGAAACAAGTGCACTCATACCTTTACACTATTGGTGAAAGCATACATTGATGCAACCTTCTCAGAGGACAATTTGGTAATATCCATTAGCAGAAAAATTTATATATTTATATCTTTTGATATACTAGTTATAATTCTGGGATCTTATTCTCTGCAAGCATTCACACCACACAAAAGTGTATATAACATATATTGTGTGTGTTATTCACAGTAGTGAAATATTGAAGTAATTCAAGTAACCATCAGTAGGGGATTGGTGTATATCCATAAAATGAAGTACCCTGTGCTTGCTGAAAAGAATGAAGTCGATCTATATGTACTGATATTAAAGCATATTAAGTGACAAAAAGCAAACTGTATAAGTTTTATATGTTAATGATTATGTATATTTTTGTTAAAACATACATGTTAGTATGCATAGAAAAAAAAGTGAGGTTATAAATATGTACCAAACTGTTGTTAATATTAATTACCTCAGGGAGGGATAATAGATTATGATTGTATATTCACTATCTGTAATGTTGGAATTTTTTACGAGTCTGTATATTTTTCTAAGTAGAAAAAAAATAAAGGTAAAAGTCTCTCCAATTTGAACTTGTGTATTTCATATTTAAATCTAAAATATTTAAATTTTGCCTGGCCAGTGTGGCTCAGTTGTTGAGTATCAACCTATGAATCAGGAGGTCACTGTTCGATTCCCGGTCAGTGTACGTGCCCTGGTTATGAGATTCTCTCTCATCATTGATGTTTCTATCCTCCTTTCCCTCTCCCTTCCTCTCTGAAATCAATAAAAACATATTTTAAAAATAATAAAATAAAATATTTTAAATTTGAAATCTGCATATTTATTTTATTAAAGCAGTTATGCACAAATGTTATTGAAAAATATATCTAGTATAATAAACTTTTTGGATAATAATAGCACATAAAATATTTTCTCACAAATTCATCATTAACTTATCAAATTTAAGGTAATTTATTTCCACTATCTTCCAAAATATTTCCTTGGTTAGCTTTGGTAAATAAAATATTTTTTGATACTTTCTGAAGTACATGTGCTTTCCAAAAAGATTTTTTACATAACTAATATAAACATAAAGAAGAAAAGTCACTCATAATTCCAACATTCAGAATAACTACTCATAACTATTTTCATTTCTGGTTATAAAGAACAAGTAAAGTTCTTTTTAAACAATAGTTTGTCGCTTTTATAAAAAAACAACAACACCCTAATCTCTTGGACTTATTCTTTTTTTGTTGTTGTTGTTAATCCTCACCCAAGAATATTTTTTCCATTGATTTTTAAAGAGAGAGAGGAAGGCAGGGAGTTGGGGGAGAGAGAGAGAGAGACATCCATGAGAGAGAGACACATCGATTGGTTGTCTCCCAGAGCTGGGGATTGAACCTGCATCCCAGGTGTGTTTCCTTGACTGGGAATCGAACCCACAACTCTTTGGTTTGTAGGCTGATGCTCTAACCACTGAGAAAAACTGGCCAGGGGAGGACTTATTCTTTAATTATAATTTGAGTTGTATATAGAGCCATGCCATGCATATGTTTACTAAAGTCAGGGATAAAACTGTTTTGTTTGTAATCATTCAAGGCACATGGATTATTCCATTCAGGCCTTCCCTATTCTTTCTGGAAAGGCATCAAAATTCTGCTTTTTCCTCCAAGTTCTAGGGCTGGCTGTGAAGATGGAGAATTCTCTAGGGGGTTGAATTGCTTAATAATTAAGATGAAAGGAGTATTCACAAATAATTTTAATGTATTAAGAATGGATTTAAGAAACCAAGATGGTGGCATAGGTAAACACCTGAACTGCTGCCTTGCACAACAATTTCAAAACTACAACTAAAAGACAAAATGAACATCATCCAGAACCACAGGAAGGCTGGCTGAGTGGAAATTCTACAACTAGAAGGAAAGAGAAAAGCACACTGAGACTCACAGGAGCTGCGGAAGGCAGAGGTACAGAGGCGCGTGCGCGGAGAGGGCTGGCAACTGAGTATGCGGCTGGCTTTTTCAAGCGGGAGGGAGACAAAAGCTCCCGACTGCTCTGAATTCCAGTTCCAGGCGAGACTCTGGGGATCCAGACTCATACGGGGAGAAACTGGACTGCCTGGCAGCGGGCGAAACTTGAGGGCGGCTTTCTCTCAGAGGTGCTTGCAGCGATTACCGTGGGACACTGAGACCCAGGGGCCTCTTAGGGCAGGGCTGATGGGAAGCCATTGCTGTTTGCTCCATCCTGAGATCCCGCCCCACGAAGCCATTGCTGTTTGCTCCGCCCTGAGACTCTGCCCCATCCAAGCTGAGTGCAGAGGCTTTTGCATATGAATGGCCTGGTCCTTTGAATTTTAAACTTACCTAATAAACTGCAGCTGAGTCAGTGAGACCCAGAACATCCAAAAGAAGGCCCAAGGCCCATAGCAGCTTGCAGTGCTTCACAGCTGGGCCTTATCTGGGCACCTCCAAAACCCAAACAAAGAAGAGGAATTTGCAGATCTCTCCGTAGCTCCTGCTGGGTGGCCTCAGGCAGAGGCTAAATTAGCACCTCCTTGGCGATCCAAGAGCCAGTGTACCCAGTGGTCAGAGTGGGACCATCCAGATTACAACTCCTCAGATCCATAAGGGACACACTCAGGGGGCAGACTCAGTGAGCACCAAAGCCCCACTGAAGCAAGTCTTGCCCCATAAGGGTGTCTCCAGCACAGAAGTTCTCCCATCGAAGACACAGCTGATCCTCACAGCCAATTGGCCTGGAGGTCAATTCCTCCCAGTGATACCAACAATAATCAAGGCTTAACTACAACAAGACTGTGCACAAAGCCCACAAAGTGGTGCACCAAGAGTGTCCACCTCAGGTAACTGGGGAGGCTGAGCCACTGGGCCCTATAGGACACCTAGCACACAAAGCCACTTTATCAACACAGGGAAGCAGCCAAAATGCGGAGACAAAGAAACAGGTCACAAATGAAAGAAATGGAGGAAAGCAAACGACTGGATATAGAGTTCAAAACCATGGTTATAAGTTTTTTCAAGAATTTTCTAGAAAAGGCCGATAAATTTAGTGAGACCCTCAAGGATATGAAAAAGGACCAACTAGAAATTAAGCATACACTGACTGAAATAAAGAATAATATACAGAGATCCAACAGCAGACTAGAGGATCGCAAGAATCAAGTCAAAGATTTTAAATACAAAGAAGCAAAAAACACCCAACCGGAAAAGCAAAAAGAAAAAAGAATCCAAAAATATGAAGATAGTGTAAGGAGCCTCTGGGACAACTTCAAGCGTACCAACATCAGAATTATGGGGGTGCCAGAAGAAGAGAGAGAGCAAGATACTGAAAACCTACTTGAAGAAATAATGACCGAAAACTTCCCCCACCTGGTGAAAGAAATAGACTTACAAGTCCAGGAAGCACACAGAACCCCAAACAAAAGGAATCCAAAGAAGACACACCAAGACACATCATAATTAAAATGCCAAGAGCAAAAGACAAAGAGAGAATATTAAAAGTAGCAAGAGAAAAACAGTTAGTTACCTACAAGGGAGCACCCATACGACTGTCAGCTGATTTCTCAACAGAAACTGCAGGCCAGAAGGGAGTGGCAAGAAATATTCAAAGTGATGAATAGCAAGAACCTACAACCAAGATTATTCTACCCAGCAAAGCTATCATTCAGAATTAAAGGTCAGCTAAAGAGCTTCACAGATAAGAAAAAGCTAAAGGAGTTCATCACCGCCAAACCAGTATTATATGAAATGCTGAAAGATATTCTTTAAGAAGAGGAAGAAGAGAGAGAGAGAGAGAAAAAAAAAGAAGAAGAAGAGGAAGAAGAAAAAGGTAAAGAAAAAAAAATTATGAACAACAAATACATATCTATCAACAAGTGAATCTAAAAATCAAGTGCATAAAAAAATCTGATGAACAGAATAAACTGGTGAATATAATAGAATCAGGGGCATAGAAAGGGAGTGGACTGACAATTCTCGGGGGGAAAGGGGTGTGGGGGGTGCGGGAAGAAACGACAAAAATCGTACACCTATGGATGAGGACAGTGCGGGGGGTGGTGGTAAGGGCAGAGGGTGGGTTGGGAACCGGGTGGAGGGGAGCTATGGGGGGGGGGGGGGGGAAAGAGGAACAACTGTAATAATCTGAACAATAAATATTTATTTAAAAAAATAAAAATATATTTAAAAAAATAAAAAAAAGAATGGATTTAACAAATATATATTAAACACTTTGCTCTGTGCTATAAGTATGGAGTTGTATGAGACATGGCTTCTCCCAGGAGATTATAAACTAGTAGGAGAGATAAGATAGTACAAGGTACTAAGTAGCACATGCCATGTGAATGATACAAATTAAGTGCTGCTATAAGAATAACACAGTGGGCAGGAGTCACTTCTGTCCAGAATGACCACAGGAAGAATCATAGGGATGTGATATTTGAGCTGGTCCTTGAAGGAAGGGTAGGATTTCAGAATGGAGTGGTAGAAGGGAAGGCCATTCTAGGTAGAGAATAATAAAAACTAAAGCTCCATTCCAGAATAATGAATAATCCAGATTAGCAAGCACATATGACTCATATAGGTGAGTAGTAGGAAATAAAATAAGGAGAAAGGTAGGGCCCATTGACAGGGAACTTTGGATGCTACGCTAAGACATTTATAATTTATTTAGTTGGCAGTAAGGAGCCGTTGAAATTTTTTGAGCTGGGGAGGCACATGATCAAAGCTAGGTCATGGAAGGATTATTCTGACGGGTTCTGGGATGATGGGACAGCATCTACAGTAAGGAGATTGATTAGAAAGCAATTGCTATATCCAGGAATGTGGTGCTGAAGGCCTAATCTAGGGTGTTGGCATTAGGACTGGAAAGGAAGTGAGCATTTTATAGAGAATAGCATGTTGAAGAAATCTTTCTTTTTCCAGGAGAGTCTTATGGTATAAGTTGGCATGATTGCAGGGGTACCAAGAGTCCTCCCATTTCTCTTTTTGTTATTTTTAAAAATATTTTTATTGATTTCAAAGAGGGAGGGAGAGGGAGAAAGATAGAAATATCAACGATGAGAGAGAATCATTGATTGACTACCTCCTGCACGTCCCCTACTGGGGATTGAACCCGCAAACTGGGCATGTTGCCCTTGACCGGGATCGAACCTGGGACCCTTCAGTCTACAGGCTGGATGCTCTATCCACTGAGCCAAAGCCGCTAGGGCCCCATTCCTCATCTTTTCTAACACATTCTCTTTGCACATTTCATCCAGATAAGGAATGGTTAGTGTTTTTCCTAATTACGAAGTTTGGAAACCAAAGATTAACCCTTTGCACTCGCTTGCTTTTTTCTCGATTCCTTTATTCTAATGCTAACCGTGTCAAGTCACACTCGACATCCGAGTGCAAAAGGTTAAGAAAATTCAGGCATGTAGAATTGGTTAATGAGGAGGAATTAGACCCTTCTTAATGATCAGACCTTTAGCTTATAAAGCTTTGTTGTGGTTCAGGTCTTGCTGTAGAGGGGAAAAAAAAATTAACCTTATTCTGGTTGCTTAATTTGAGATATCTCCTGTCCTTGCCTTTCTGATAGCTGGATGAGAAAGGGAGGGTAGAAGTGCCTGCTCTGTACCAGGCATTTGTGTTGTTCAAGCTGCTCTTTGGACTTCAGCACATGCTGATGAACCTAATATATAAAAACCCTGGGTCTGCAATGACTGGGAGGCTCGACCAACCAGAAGTCAGTCCTGCAGTCAATGCTGGGCTGCCGTGGCGATCCAGCGCTGACTGCTATGGCTGCAGGCACGGTGACCCAGCACTGACTGCTGACGCCGCTGCGAATCAGGCCCAGAGAGAGGCCTGAAGAGAGAAGCAGGGTCTGATCTGTTGATCAGCACTTGCCTCTCTCTTTAGCTCCGGGCATGGTCAGCAGCCGCACCCCCATTTCTCTCTAGGCCTCCACCGGGGCTGCTGATCAGCCCCACCTTTCTGATCAGGCCCTGTTGATAGGCCCAGAGACTGACCAATCAGAACCAAATCTGGGTTAACTGTGAGGAGCCAATGGCTGCCTAGGAGGTGGAACTTTTGACGCTGACTGGCATAGAAACTGACCAGTCAGAACCAAATCTGGGTCAACTGTGAGGAGCCAATGGCTGCTTAGGAGGCGAAGCTTTTGATGCTGACTGGCATATAAACTGACCAATCAGAACCAAATTGGCCGGCATAGGAGGGCAGTTGGGGGCAAGATCAGGCCAGCAGGGGAGGGCAGTTAGGGGTGATCAGGCAGGCAGAGGCAGTTAGGGGCGATCAGGCCAGTAGGGAAGGGCAGTTGGGAGTGAGGTCAGGCCAGCAGGGGAGGGCAGTTGGGGGTGATCAGGCTGGCAGGGGAGAGCAGTTGGGGGTGAGATCAGGCTGGCAGGGGAGGGCCATTGGGGGCAAGATCAGGCCGGCAGCAGAGGACAGCTGGGGCAACCAGGCCGGCAGGGGAGGGCAGTTGGGGGCCATCAGGTTGGCAGGGGAGGGCAGTTGGGGGGGACCAGGCTTTCAGGGGAGGGAAGTTGGGGGCAACCAGGCTGGCAGGGGCCATCAGGCCAGCAGGGGAGGGCAGTTGAGGGCGAGATCAGGTTGGCAGGGGAGGGCAATTGGGGGTGAGATCAGGCTGGCAGGGGAGGGCAGTTGGGGGCGACCAGTCTGGCAGGGGAGGGCAGTTAGGTGTTAATCAGGCTGGTAGGGGATCGGTTAGGGGGTGATAAGGCTGGCAGGCAGAAGTGGTTAGGGGCAATCAGGCAGGCAGGCAGGTGAGTGGTTAGGAGCCAGCAGTCCCAGATTGTGAGAGGGATGTCCGACTGGTGGTTTGGGCCCGATCCCTTTGGCAGACAGACATCCCTTGAGTTGTCCCAAATTGGAAAGGGTGCAGGCTGGGCTGAGGGACCCCCCCACCCCCACCCCAGTGCACGAATTTCATGCACCGGGCCTCTAGTTGTATTATAATTGAGTCCTTTAGCAGGAGTCCTTTTATTCCCTCCCCTCTGGTCTGAGATCTGATGCCCTTCTAACCTCTTTCTCCATCTGCACATGAAATCAGATTCTCCTGCTTCTGACACTGTAATGCCAGTTGCCTTGGAAACAGGTGTTAGTTGTCCATGTTGACTGTAGGTCAAGTACCGGCTGGACATGGCCAAGCTCTGACCATGTGGGATACTCTGGCATTGGAATACCCTCCATTCCTCTTTCTCTGTAATCATCTCAGTGAGGAGAGGTCAGTTTTTAGACCCATTTCTGCTACTGGTAAGGCCTGCCCTTTTTTTTTTTTTAGTACATTAAAGCTAGCAGGAGAGGACCCTATTGGCCCTCTACTTCATCCTGTGACCTCTGCCTTCTACCTTGGTTCTCAGACCTGTCCCTGTTTGTTCCCTAAAGGCGCAGTGACTTCCCCATGTGCTTTTTCAGAAACTGAACATTCTGGTGGTTTTGGAGAACCTGAACTCCCTCCTCTGGTCACCATGGTTTCTGGAACCAGACAGACCTGGGTCTAAATTCTGTTTTTTCCACTCACTACTTACCTTATTTCTTCATCTGTAAAATGGAGATTATTCTCATCCTTCATAAAGTTGTCAAGAGTATTAAATGAGATAATCTTGTAAAGTGCTTAGCACAGTTGTTGGCACAGAGTACATAAATATTCAATAAGTGATCATTGTTATAGCTGTAGATCCTCTCTGCACAAGACCCTTTGTACCCATGGATCTGGATATTATTATTCAAATTACAAGAGAAAGTTTATTTAGAAAGTTAAAGAGAGAGAAGTGAGTCAGCTGGGCTGCCATAGGCTTAGGAAACAAGTTACAAAAGCAAAAGAAGGGCCCTTGCTGTTTAGGAGAGGAAAAGGCTAAGGTAATGCCCTGGGGGTAAGAAGATCGGGATGGGAAAGGTGTGGCCATGCTCAGAGAGGAGAGCACCTGGATATTCTTGTAAGAATACTAGGAACATTATTTTCTCCTTAGTCTCAGGGGTGACTGAAATTGGGAAGCAAAAAAGGAAAATGCATTAATTTAATAGTTCCCTATCTAATTAATCATTAGAACTACCTGGAGAGCTCTAATATGCAGATTTTTGAACCCCTGTCCATGTCTATTGATTGAGAATTCTTCCAGATAGGAGATGGGGATAGGATGAGACTACTATCTGAAAAAAATTTGTTAAGCCCCCGAGTAATTCTATTGCTAGTCCAGGATTGGGAACTTTTGTTTTCTAGTCTCCAGGGACTTATGAGTAGAGGATCTCTAAGGTCACCTTCTCCTGGGAAGTGGCAGATTACCTTCCTTAGAAGCTGAGGCTATTTTAATCTCAGCACCAGAGAACTAGCTCAACTCCAACCGATTCTGAACTCTAAGCAAGAAAGTTCAGGGCATGTGGTTTTTCTGTCATATTGGGGGTTATTTGTTTCTAGGAGCCTTTATGGTATAGACAGTAGAATTATAAATCAGCCAGATGGGGTAGACCAGGAGCAAAGGAGAGAGGCAAGGTCGACTGATCTACAGTCTTGAAGTGGCCATCTGGCCCTTCCTGCCTCTGACCAGGTGGTACTTTGGACTCTGAAGGAGCAGGAGTGGGTAAGCTTGGGCATGATGCTCCCTTTCCCCACTCCCCTCCCCAGCCAGTCACTGGGTGTCTGCCCCGCTGGCTAAATCTTGCACAAAGCCTGTGGGCCTTGGGCTTCTGCGGCTTTTGCCTAAGTGGCAATTCTCAGAATCTGGTGGAGAATCTGTTTTGTGAGATTAGAGTGTAGTGTCTGGGCAAGAGACCAGCGTAATTATTCTTAACCTGCAGGAAGGGAGGGAAAGATGGAGAGTGCTCTGCCTCAGACAGGTCTGTGGCATGCTTGTTTATAGAAATAGCAAGTCCATGGTTTGGCTGGAATGACTTATAACTCAGGTATTTATAACTTGTTTTGAGTGGGATTGAGAAGTGGAGAAAGGGAGATGGAAGGGGGAAGAAAAAAACTGGTGGCAACAAAACATGGCAACAAAAACAGAGATAGGCTTCCTTTAAGTTGCTGGAGTTTCCTTTACCAATTTGAAGTCAGCTAAATCTTAGATGACCCTGGCTTTGTGGCTCTGGCCTCTTAATTCTATTGCAGACTTCCTGTAGTGGCCCCTCACACTAAGAAAGGGAGGGCAAATCTGAACCACTTATGCCCCAGGCTCAAGCCAGAAGCCCTTCTCTAGCAGAATCATTGTCTTGGCTTCACAAACTGGATCTTTCATTGGCTGGTGCCTCTCCTCTGGCTTGTGAACTGCTTAGTTCTGGGGTGAAGGGGTGGGGCGGAGGGAGGAACAGAAAAAGTTAGATCCATAGGCCGACACTCAACCACTAAGCCACACCAGCTGGGCCTTTACTTCTTTTTAGTACTTACATGAGCCACCCCTCCCTTCTGGGAATTCTCCCTTTCACTGGCTTCTTGGTTTTCCTCTTTCCTAACTGCCTGGCTTCATCTTCTTCATACTCTAAAAATAGGTATTCCCTATCCTTAGCTTCTCTCTCCCTTGCCTCCATCTTCTCCTGTCTCATTGTACTTTTTTTTTTTTTATGTGACTGCTTTAGGTTCATTATATGTTACGCAATTTTACCATGAGATGAACTGCCAATAAAAATTTTAGTTAACACTTTAGGAACAGCTTTTTTGTCCAGTACAATTGATTTTTCTAGAGTATTTGCTTATTTTGATTGGCCCATTTAAATTAGTCTGAAAACTTGACTACTATTTTACTGTCAAATTTAATACTCTAACAACCATCTTGTTTTACCCTTGTTCCACTTGTTTTAGTGGAGAGGATTATTTGCCTTCTTGAGTAGGCCCTGAGTATTCCTGGTGCTAGGCTGGATTTAAATATCATAGACCCCAGTTCCCCGGATCATGGGTGCAAGACATTTCCATCAAGTCTTGTTGCAGTGAGAGGGCATCTGCTGTCGGCCAAGTCTCTGTTACCTGGGTCCCGATTTGAGCTGGGCATGTGAAGCTGAGCAGCCATGGGGGCAGGAGATCTCCTTCAGCAGGGGTGAGGGTTCAGGCCCCTGCAAACTTGGGGGGGTGAAGGTCTGTGCCCCACCTCTGTTGACCCCCAAGTTCTCTCCTGATGGCCCCTATGCGACTGTGCCTGTCTTAGGTTGTTCCTTCCCTGAGGAATCTTACCCGTCTCTGGCTAACCAGCCATCCTCCGGGGCCAAGCAGGGTGATGTGAGGTTTAGTTCTGTCTCCTTGGTCGCCTATGCCCCCATGTCTCATTGTACTTTCAATGGTGGTTTTCACCTCCATGTGAATAATCCTCAGATATCTATTTCTAGTCATGATCTCTCCCAAACATTAATTCTTATTTATGTTGCTAAGTTGAATGTTCTGTGGTTCCTACTAAATATCTCTGAGGCACCTTAGATTCAACATGTCTAAAACAGACATCATTGGCTCCCATCCTTCCTTTCGTGTCCACACCCAAGTCATCTTTTTGATCATGGTACCACCTTATTTCCTATCTCTGAGGTTCAAGATTTGAGTCTTCTTTTTCCTTGAAACTTGTACACTGTCCATTCTTGCCAATTCTATTTGCTTTGTCACTTTTGAATACATCATTTCTATTCTACTCTATCTTCATGCTAATCTAGATTTTCATTACTTCTCACCTAAACTATTATAACAGCCTCCTGATTGGGCTCCCTGCCTATGTTGTATGTTTTATGTACATCATCATTAAAACATAACTTTGTGTCCCTGGCTTGAAACCCTTCAATGGCTTCCCAGACCTACAGATGGCTCACTTAGTTTGGCATTCAATGCCTACCTGGTGTGGTTGCAGTCTACCTCTCCTGACTTATTCTCCTACACAATCTTTGCTTTCACCATTGTTCACTAGCTCTTTTATTTTCTTCTGCCAAACTTTTGGTCATGCAGCTTCTTCTACTGAGAATTCCTTCTGTTTGTATGTCCACCAGTCCTCATTGCAAAGTCAAGGCCAAATACCATCTCACCCTCCAAGAAACCTTCATTGTTTCCCATTCCTGATCCTGTTAACAAGTCATCTCTCTTCCTCTTCTTTGAGCACTCTATATCTTTCTCATGACCCTTGTCACATACTGGATTGCTTTGTAGCTATCATTCATCTTCCTTGAGGGTAGAGTATGTGTATTCTTTACCTTAGGATCCCCCATAGCCCTCCAGTGACTTTCAGACTTTGTAGAACAACCCACATTAAGGAATACATTATAGCCTTGGCTGGTATTTGTTAGTGGTTAGAGCGTTGGCCCATGCACTAAAGGATCACAGATTTGATTTCCAGTCAAGGGCTTGCAGGAACCTGCGTTGCAGGTTTGATCCTCAGCCCCAGTTGGAGGCATGTACGGGAGACAACCAATCCATGTGTTGACACATCAATGTTTCTCTCTCTCCCGCCTTTCTTCCACTCTCTCTAAAAATAAAAGTCAATGGAAAAAAATATCCTCGAGTGAGGATTGGCAAAAGAAAAAAAAGAAAAATTTATTATACATTGTGACCCAATACACACACAGACACAAACACACACTCCTTCCCCCCCAAACCAAAGTTTCAATGCTTACCCTTACAACATGCCATGAGATTTATTTTTATTCTATTTATTCATTACTCACTAAATCAATTTCAAGTCCCATTAATAGGTTGTAATCTACATGTTGGAAAATACTGTTCCCTCTAGTGTGAATGAGTAGCCCTATCTGTCTGTCGCCTCTGAGCCACCTGTTTTTTCCATCTCCTTTAATGAGAGCCAGAGAGCACTTAAACAGTTGGCTTTATTTTTTTCTCTCTCTTGGGAATAGGCTATTATGAAGTTATCCCTTTATCTGATTATAGTGAGGAAAGATTTTGTTTTCCTTTTTCCTCTCAAGAGGATAAAATACTGCCCTGCCTAGTGCATGCTGGGAGTGGTGGGTATTCAAGCCCTCCTTCACAGTATACCTGTAGTAATTCTGTACTCCTGCAGCCTTGCTTTCAGGGAAAAATGACACCACCTTTCAGGCTGGTATAGGCTTTCCTCTATTTCAACAGTCATCACCTGCCAAAGCAGAGGCTGGGTCACAACTTGATTATTCTTCCTGCTTTTAGGCTGTGTTTTGGATGTGGAGGAGATCACTATAGAATACAAAGTGAATGCTCTCTTCTTAACTCTGAGTTTTCATTAATACATGAAGCGATGTTTTTAGATCTTTAGATATATTGGAGTGCTAGCTGCCTATAACAGTTGTATCCCAAGTCACCTCGGCTCTGGTGTATCTTTGGGCTATGTTTCATTGGCATGTGAGCAATGAGGGTTTGAAGCTTAAGTTTCTGTCAGAACTTGGGTCTCATCCCAGATTTTTAATTCAGCTATTTTCTTTCCCTTTTTTTAGTGACAGTAGAATTTTATTGGATTTATTTTTAAAATCATTTTTTATTTTTTCAATTACAATTGATGTACAATATTATATTAGTTTCAGGTGTATACCCCAGTGATTAGACATTATCTAACTTACTAAATGATCATCCCAATATATCTCATACCCATTTCACACCATATACAGTATATATTATTAACTATCTTCCCTATGCTGTATTTTATATCCCCTTGACTACCAATTTCTACTTCTTAGTTCCTTTACCTTTTGCACTCATCCTTCCAATCCCCCTCCTATCTGGCAACCATCAAAATGTTCTCTGTACCTATGAGTCTGTTTCTGTTCGGCTCCTTTGTTTATTTTGTTTTTTAGATTTAATTGTTGATAGATATGTATTTTATTGTTCATATATTTGCTTTTTTCTTTACTCCTCCTCCTTATTTTTTAAAATACATTTTTATTGATTTCAGAGAGGAAGGGAGAGGGAGAGAAAGACAGAAACATCAACGATGAGAGAGTCATTGATTGACTGCCTCCTGCATGCCCCACACTGGGGATTGAGTCTGCAACCTGGGCATGTGGCCTGACTAGGAATCTAACCATGACCTCCTGGTTCATAGGTCAAAGCTCAACCACTGAGCCATGCTGACCAGGCTACTGCTCCTGCTGCTACTTCTCCTTCTCCTCCTCCTCCTCATTTTGCTCCTCCTTCTCCTCCTCCTCCCCCTCCCCCTCCTCCTCCTCCTCCTCCTTCTCCTTTTTCAAGAAGACCCTTTAACATTTCATATAATACTGGTTTGGTAGTGATGTATTCCTTTAGCTTTTTCTTATCTGGGAAGCTCTTTCTCCTTTGATTCTAAATGATAGCTTTGCTGGGTAGAGTAACCTTGCCTTTCATCACTTTTAATATTTCTTGCCAATCCCTTCTCGCCTGCAAAGTTTCTGTTTAGAAATCAGCTGACAGTCTTATGGAAGCTTCCTTGCAGGTAACTAACTGCTTTTCTCTTGCTGCTTTTAAGATTCTCTGTCTTTAACCTTTTGCATTCTAATTATGATGTGTCTTGGTGTGAGCCTTTTTGGGTTCATCTTGTTTGAGACTCTCTGCACTTCTTGGACTTGTATGTCTATTTTCTTTATCAAGATAGGATAGTTTTCTGTCTTTTTTTCAAATAGGTTTTCAGTTTCTTGCTCTCTCTCTTCTCCTTCTGGCAACTCCATGATGCGAATGTTGGTATGTTTGAAGTTGTCCCAGAGATTCCTTACATTCTCCTCATTTCTTTGGATTCTTTTTTCTTTTTGCTATTTTGATTGGGTGATCTTTGCTTCCTTATATTCCAAATTGCTGTTTTGATTCTCAGCTTCATCTACTCTACTGTTGATTCCCTATTAATTATTCTTCATTTCAGTTCATGTATTCTTCATTTCTGACTGGTTCTTTCTTATGCTGTTGAGGTTCTCACTAAGTTCATTGAGCATACTTATAACCAGTGTTTTGAACTCTACATCTAGTAGTTTGCTTATCTCCATTTTGTTTAGTTCTTTTTCTCGAGTTTTGTTCTATTCTTTCATTTAGGGCATGTTTATCGCCTCATTTTGGCAGCCTGCTGTGTTTGTTTCTATGTATTAGATAGAGCTGCTACATCTCCTGGGCTTGGCAGCATGGTCTTATGTAGTAGGTGCTTTGTAGGATCCAGTGGCAAAGTCTCCCCGATCACCCAAGCTGGGCACTGGAGATATACGTCTCTATGGGCTGTGTACACCCTCCTCTTGACTGCTTTTGGCATGCCAATGGGAGGGATTTACTCTCAGGCTTATCAGCTGCAAGAACTGGCTGCAATCATTGACCACCAACAACTGTGGAGGATCAGTTGTGTAGGGTCCCATCGCACAGAGCAGGACTGACTTCAGGACAGAAAGCTGTCCCTCCAGTTCTTGACCTGAGCCTCTGGTGCCTGCTTAGTTCGCCCCTTGAGTGTGTTGCTTGTGGAGGTGGTTGGGTGGTGCTTTGATGTGGTCTGAAGCTGTCCACTGGATGGGCTGGCTCTGGGGCCTCCCAGGAGGTAGACAAAGTCAGCTGCTGCCTGTGCTCTGCTCAGGGTCACTCAGCATGAGCTACAAAGTGATCTGCAGATGGCTCCTACTTGTGCTGGGCTTGGAGTTGCCCAGGAAAGGCCAAGCTGTGAACCAAGGCTGGCTGCTGCTAGTGCCAGGCCTGGGGCCACTTAGTGAGAGGGAGGAGGGGGAAAGAGAGAGAGAGAGAAACATCATTGTGTCAACACATGGATTGGTTGCCTCCTGCACATGCCCCAAGTGGAGCGAGGAATTGAACCTACAACCCAGGTATGTGCCCTTGACTGGTAATTGAACTCTGAGCCGTCAGTGTGTGGGCCAATGCTCTAACTACTGAGCCACACAGGCCAGGGCAAGAAACAAAATCTTTCTTAAGATCCCCATGTGCTTGTCCCATCTGGACATGGTCTTTGTGTCACAACCAGTTTTAGATATTTTTTGGAGAGCAACTTTACTGGCCTGAAATACGTTTTCCTGGACTTCTCATGTCTGGTATTTCACTGTTTTTGAAGTCTCTGCCAAGTTTTCATTTATTCATCAAGTATTTATCAAGTACCCATTGTGTGCCTAGCACTATATAAATTACTAGAGGCCCAGTGCATGAAATTCGTGCACTGGGGGTGAGGAGGTCCCTCAGCCTGGCCTGTGCTCTCTCGCAGTTCGGGACCCCTCGCTCCTTACCGCCTGCTTGCTTGCTGCTCCCTACTGCTCAGCTCGCTGCTCCTTAGTGCTGCCACAGAGGCTCCCGCCAGTGCCACTGCACTGGCCAGCCATGAGCCCAGCTTCTGGCTGAGCGGTGCTCCCCCTGTGGGAGCGCACTGACCACCAGGGGGCAGCTCCTACATTGAGTGTCT
The DNA here is from genome assembly GCF_951640355.1 of Cnephaeus nilssonii. Taxonomy (NCBI): domain Eukaryota; kingdom Metazoa; phylum Chordata; class Mammalia; order Chiroptera; family Vespertilionidae; genus Cnephaeus; species Cnephaeus nilssonii. The sequence continues at coordinate 44,792,131 of NC_137075.1, forward strand.
GCCCCTGGTGGTCAGTTCATAGTGACCAGTCATTCCACCGTTTGGTCGATTTGCATATTAGGATTTTATTATATAGTATGTGCTAGGAATATACCAGTGAGGGATAGCTCCTTGCCTTCAAGGAGCTCGTATTCTGATGGAGAAGACAGACAATAAGTATGTTGACAGAAATATAATCAGTTTCAGGTCACCGCCTAAGTGCTATGAAGAAAAATAAAGCAGGATAGCCCTGGCCGGTTGCTCAGTGGTTAGAGCTCCGGCCCGCAGATGCAAGATCATGGGTTTGATGTCTGGTCAAGGCATGTACCATGGTTGCAGACATGATATCCAGCTCTGGTCGGGGCATGTGTGGGAGCAACAAATCAATGTTTCTCTCTCTCTCCCCCCACTTCTCCCTCTCTTACCCTCTCTCTAAAAAAAAATATCCTCAGCCCAGCTGGCGTGGCTCAGTGGTTAAGCATCAACCTATGAACCAGGAGGTCACAGTTCAATTCCAGGTCAAGGGCGGAACACAGGCGTTGCGCACCACCCCAGCCACTCTGGGCCTCTGGGCAGTGTGGGAAGGCAGAAAGGCAGCTCCGGGCGGAGCGAAGGTGGTGCCGGCAGCCAGGGGAAGGAAGGCCCATTCTTGCACGAATCTTCGTGCATCGGGCCTCTAGTAATATATAAAATAAAGTATAAAATGTAATAAAATAAAGCAGGATAAGTTGGGCTTAGAATGATAGCAGAAAAGCTAGTCTGGAAAGCCTCTGAGGAGGAGACCTTTGAGCAAAGACCTGAGTGAACTAGCTCTGTGAATAGCTGAGATTAGAAAATCCAAGGAATAGCATATGCAAAGGACCTGAAGCTAGACTCTGCTTGAGGTGCTTAAGGCAGCCAGGGTGGTTGGGGTGGATGGAGTCAGTGAGAGGGATAGTATAGGAAATGAGGTCAGAGAGGTAGCCAGAGGCCAGATGATTTAGGGCCTTGTAAACTAGATCAAGTATTTGGATTTGAACTTAAAGATGGGAAGCCATTGGAAGGTTTTGAGCAGAGTAATGACATGACCTCATGTATATTTTAAAAATATCATTGTGGCTTGCCATGTGGAAAAAGACTGTAGGGGGAAGGCCTGAAGCAGAGAGAACACATGGGAATTACAACCACAGACCAAGTGAGAGATAATAGTTACTTGAACTCAGTGGTGTGTTGGTAAATGTTTACAGGCTCTCTGAGGGGGAAAAAGGACCCTGATATGTAATGTTCGCTGATTTCTATGGTGTAAGTACTCCCACTGTGGTGATTTCAATCTACCAATGTGTTGTCACTGAAAGTGGAGGTGGGAAAAGACGTGCATGATCAGTGCTCACGAGCCAGTGCAAGCCAGCTTCAGCATACCACTGCTGGAACTTGTGCCTTTAGCCTGTGGTGTGTTAGCAGGGAGGGTCCAGGTTTGTCTCCATTTTCTAGGGTAGATGGAAATCGTACTATGTTTTTAGAAAGAGAGGATATGGAGAAGGTTATCAGAGGGAGAGAGTCAGTTTATAAAGTCCATCGTGCTGGAGCCTGGAGCCTTGCAAAATAAGCCTAGATGTTGGAGCTTTCAGGAGCTCTGAACTCTCAGATCCTTTGAAAATGGAGCTCAGCCCAAAACCTCCCTGCAAACAGGAAGCTGGTTTGAGTTAGAACATAAAATAAAAACCAGCTGATGCCCCTGAATGTTTTTCCCCTCCTCTTCCTCCTCCACTGAGCCAAAGGAAATTGTCCCCTCCTCCCCCCCTTCGATAGCTAGTTGCTCAGAAAGCCAGAAAAAGCCAAAACCAACAAATCCTTTGAAAATAGCCAAGTTTTGAGCCTAGGCAAACTCCTGCCGTGGGGTTTCCTGGCCCAGATGTCTGTACACTGCTGAGAATACTAGGAGGAAAGTGACTGGGGAACACAAAGGTGCCAGGGATCAGAGTCTGAAACCCAGGCCCTTCTGGAAAGATGGTCTGCAGGAGGGTTTCTCACACTAGCTTCCAGCCATTTTGTAGGTCATGAAATCAATAAAGTGGGCCACAACTAGAATTATTATTATTATTTAATTTATTATTATTTGTTGTTGTTGTTAATCCTCACCCAAGGATATTTTTTTCATTGATTTTTAGGGAAAGTGGAAGAGAGAGGGAAAGACAGAGAGAAATATTGATGTGAGAGAAACACACCACTTGGTTGCCTCCTGCACGAGCCCTGGCCAGGGCCCGGACCGTGGAGGAGCCTGCAACCAAGGTACATGTCCTTGACTGGAATCGAAGCCGGGACCCTTTGGTCCACAGGCTGATACTCTATCCACTGAGCCAAACTGAATAGGGCCAGAATTATTTTTTAATGAAATAGAATACCATAGAAAATAGAATGTTACATTACTTATTACATACAGTTCTGCATGCAGTAAGAGTAAGTATTGTCTTGTGAAACTTTTATTTCAGTTTTAGCACATGCACACACATACATGTGTCGTATATACTAGTACTGGGTCATGATGTAAGATGTGTTTCTTATTGTGGGTCATGGTCAAAAACCTTTGATAAATACTAAGTGTCTTTAGGCTCTTTTTAACTCACATCTCCTTCCTGCTTTAAATTGCTAGTGAAAGGTCCAAGCTAGTTTCAGAATCATTTCTCTATGGAATTGGATTACTACCCATATTCCTGTCTGAGGGAAGGGAAGCTGAGAATCAACAGACTCGTCTGGTTCTTTGGGACCAAGCCGAAGCAAATGGAGAGACTGATGCAAATTTGAATCCAAAAGATTTGTCTGAAATCAGATTAGCTTGAAGAAATTAAGATTGGGCAGCCTTTTAGCTCAACTACACTTGACTTTATGACCTTTCCCATCTATGTGGGTAATGTGGCCTCGGGCTTCTGTCTCTCTTCTCTGCATTAGGCAGTTGGTGCAGCAGGAATGTTCCTGAGCGTGCCTCCCTCTGGGATAGCCAGAGGCACAGTGCCAGGGTAGGGGGTGGTGCCCTGAACTGAGTGTCCCCCACATTTCCCCGGGTTATTTTGTATTTTTCTGCCAGTGCCCTGTGCTCAGCCCTTTCAGAAAGGTGACTGAGTAAGTATGGAAGAAGGCATACACTAAGGTACACTATCAAGAATGTGTTGCCCTTTAAAAAAAAAATAGACTGTATTGAAGGTCCTTTTCTACATCAAGAAGGATGTTGGTATTAAGGAGAATATAACTACCATACCTTCCAGTACTTTGACAAAACCTCAGATGTGTGGCCTTCTGGCCAAGTGTCTGTGATTTCATATTGTTGTCAGAGTGATCAATGTATATGTTTGCTGTGGCTGAACCAAGAAAGAAGACATATGGAGATTTCTACAGAAATTATGATTCCATGAAAGATTTTGAGGAGATGAACAAAGCTGGTATATTGCAGAGTGCAAAGTGATTTTCAAATGTAAAGAATTTCTTTGGGTTGAATTCCATGGAAGTTTGTTACTGACCTGTGTTCTAAACTATGAAACATGAATATTGGGCATGGAATAGTTTTTCATACATAATTATACCTGATATAATTATATATATAAATATATGATTTTTTTTATTGATTTCAGAGAGGAAGGTAGAGGGAGATAGAAAGATCAATGGCAAGAGAAAATCATCAATTGGCTGCCTCCTGCATGCTCCTTACTAGGGATTGAGCCCGCAATCTGGACATGTGCCCTGACCAGGAATCGAACCATGACCTCCTGGTTCATAGGTCGATGCTCAACCACTGAGGTATACCAGCCAGGCAGGAATAGTTTTTCTTGATAGACAAACAATTAACAAATTTTTAAAAATGTGTTGAGTAGGCTAAAGTTAGTGTACTAGGTTTGGTGCCTCAGACAGGCCCAAGGATAATTGGCAAGTGTTGGTGCTGGTGCCCTAGAACTAGACTGCCTCTCTGTGCATAGACTGAGAATCCATCCACATCTCCAAGAAGCACAGAAGACTCTTGGGGACCCTTCTGGGAAATAGGTTTTAACTATTATGTCCCAAGATGTGGTTTTTGGCAGCCACAGGGCATGTCTTTCCAACCTAATTTAAACTAAAATGGTCCTTCGAGATAAGAATTTAAACAGTCCCTCTAGGAGTAGTTTGATTTCTCCAGTTGAGACAGTAAGAGAGAAGGAGTGACCCTAAAACTACCCTAATTGGTTCTGGGCTTCCCCTGTCTAGAAACTGGCCTGGACTAGAAGTAGATCACCTTGCCATAGATATGGACACCCATCAGGTGGTTCTGGTTCAGATTGCCCTCCTAGGGCCTCTGAGACTCTCTTAGCAGAGTTCCGTCTAGCTTGTTTACTTGACCATTCAAATCAGGAACCCATTCCTCTGAGGCAACGCCAGTGCAGGGAGTCCAGACAACACTAGAGGAGACTGGACTGACAAGCAAGACATTCTGTAGCAAGGGGTAAGGTTCAGTGACAAGCAAGAGTCTTACAGGGCGATCTGAACTTCACATGGCATCATCTGGCAGAAAGATCAGTAAACTATTTGAGGTTAGTTCAGTGTGCGCTATGGGGACTGCAGACATGTGGGATAACAATAGTGATGATGAGAGTGATGGCGAATATCTTGTGTGGCCACGTCCTCTCAGAATCTCTGAGCACTTGACACATGTTTCCCTTTCATCTCTGTGGGAGTTGTGGCTTAATGATAATAATTAGAGTACTCCAAGCATCTGTGCTTTGCAAAACACAGCATTAAGCCATGTTTCTGCCTCCTGGGCTCATAGTCTGTATGAACTGGCAGACATTTGGGTGGGCGTGGAGTCCTCTGATGAAGGGAAGAATGTAATGGAATGCAAAGATCAGGGATATAATTAGTCACCTAATTGATACCTAACATTTTTCTGGCTCTTGGTAGATCAGAGTGGCCTTTCTTTCATGCCTGCCAAGTCACGAAGATCAGTGACCTCTCCTGAGTATCATCCACCCAAGAGCCAATCTGGGGACCTAAGGTTTTACCTTGTAAACGGAGCCTTTATGGATTGGGGGAGTGCTTTTTCCGCTGTGGCGTGAACAGAGCTTTAACCCCTTCATTTTCATTCCCGTGGTATCAGCAGATTGAGCCCTGTTAAAAGGAAGTGATGCACACTGGCTTTTCCCCATGTGGTCAGGCGGCCTGGGAACCTGGAAGAGTCAGTAGCCCATTCTCCTGAAGACAGGGGCGTTAGAAAAGTAGTACTACAGGATGGTCCCGAGTACCTTTAATACCTCCCTTCCAACCCCACTTTGTCCATAACATGCCACTTCTGTCTTGCTCTAACAGGTGACTTTGGAAAAGGTGCTTGGAATAACAGTGTCTGGAGGCAGAGGACTTGCCTGTGACCCCCGATCTGGTTTAGTTGCCTACCCAGCTGGGTAAGTACCTTGGAAGAGGGCTTATTGCATGGGGAGTTCATAGCCATGCTAAACTAGTTGGGATGGACAGGGGTTTTCTGGTATCTTCTGGGAGATACATCCAGGTTAATGTTTTGGTGCCATTTTTAAAAAGGAGTTACAGCGCCAGGTAAAGGCTCTAGCTTTTTGGCTATCCATTCCCACCCATACATACAGATTGAAATTTTATATTATACACAGCTCCAAAAACCATGTTTAATATTTACCTTGTAGTAATTTTTAAAAACAGCTTTGTTGAGATATAGTATATATACCACACAATTCACCTATTTAAAATGCACAACTCAGCCTGGCCGGTGTGGCTCAAATGGTTGAGCATCGTCCCATGCACCAAGAGGTCGCTGATTCTATTCCTGGTTGCAGACTCAATCCCCAGTAGGAGGCGTACAGGAAGCAGCCAATGATGCTTCTCTCTCATCGATGTTTCTATCTCTTTCTCCCTCTCTCTCTAAACAAAAATCAATAAAAGCATATTTTAAAAAATTAAGACACAGTTCATTGGCTTTTAGTATATCCTCAGAGTTATGCAGCCATCATCACAACCAATTCTAGAACACACTCATCACCCTAAAAAGAAACCCCATACTCTTTAGCAGTCACTCTCCATTTCCCGCTAAGATCTCTAGCCTTCGGCAACGACTAATCTATGTTCTATCTATATAGATTTGCCTATTCTGGATATTTCATATAAATGGAATCATATCATACTTGGCCTTTTGTGACTTTTTTCCTGGTTCATACATGTTGTAACAGGTATCAGAACTTCATTCCTTTCTATGGCCAAATAACCTTCCATTAAAGATAAAGTACCACATTTTATCTCTTCATCAGTTGATGAGCATTTAACCATTGTTTCTGCTTTTTGGCTATTATGAAAAATGCTGCTCTGAACATTTGTCTACTCTAGTCACTTTGAGAGATGTCAGTGCTGTTAAAGTAAGAATCATTCAAGCCTATAAAGAATTTTTGTGAGTTTATTTGAGCCAAACTGTTGACAATTGCCAGGAAGTAGAATCTCAACGTATTGAGATAATGCTCCAGAGAATGGTAGGTTTTCACTTATTTTTAGACATTATAATCAAAGGAGGAGACGTAAGTGGGTTACATGAAATCCGTTGGTGATAGATTAGGGAGGCGGAGAAAGCAAAGCGGAGAAACCTCTGGGATTGATAGACACATGCTTCTTTTACATAGGTGGGTACAGGATAGTTAACATTCAACAATTAACATGATAACAATAACATTGAGGGAATCTGTGGTCTGGACCCTGGTACCATTTGTTGTGCCCTGAGGGGTCTGGAAAAAGGGAAGTTACAAGTTACCCTGACATTCCATAGGTAAGTTATCTTAGATGCAATAAGACAGTAGTCTCAATAAAGATTGAAAATTGATCTTTGTCAGGGAAGATACTGGCCTAGGACATGACTACCTACTATAACCTGCTTTTTAATAAAAGGTTTTAATTTCAAATAATCGTTTGTGGTTACTTTAGGTCTATGAGTTTGCAAGGCTGCCATGCAAGCCTCCCCTGAGTTAGTCATGTTAGCCTGTGGCCCCTTTTTGTCTACAGTGACATGGAAGAAAAGTAGGGTTCTGGGACTGTTCTTTCCCTGCTGCCTTTTCACTCCACTGCTGCTACAGGCGAGAAGCCCTCCACCATCATTTCTTTAGGCTTTTGCAAAAGTGTTTCTTTTGGAGGCTTGGGGCCCCTCCTGCTTCTGGTTCTGTCAGCCTCTGTTCTTTGTTCCTGGGCACAGGAACAGAAAATGGGAAGGCCATTGCTCTCCCTCTCTTGCCCCACCCTCAGACTGGGAATGCCAAGTTCTCCAGTGTGAGTTACATAGTGTGAGTTGCACAGTGTAGGTTTTGTACCAGATATGATTTTCGTAGTTTTATTATTCCGTCAAAAAAGCTACCTTATCAAGAACTTATTCTGTGCCAGGCACTTTGTCAAGCTTTTACAGGAGCTATTTTATTTATTGCTCAGAGCAGCCCTGTGAGGTTGGTACTATTATCGTCCTATATTTTAGAAACTAAAGTTTCAAAGAGCTTAAGCAGTTTGCTCAAGGCCACACAGCTAGTGTCTGTATTGGGATTCCAACTCAAGTAGTCTTGACTGCAAAGCTCTTACTTTTTTTTAAATCCTCACTGGAGGCCATGCTTATTAATGACAGAGAGAGAGAGAGAGAGAGAGAGAGAGAGAGAGAGAGAGAGAGAGAGAGAGGAGAGAAACATCAATTGGTTGCCTCACATATGTGCCCTGACTGGGGATGGAGCCTGCAATCTTTTGGTGTACAGGACTACGCTCCAAACAACTGAGCCACACTGGTTAGTGCAGCTCTTTTAAAATGGGGGAAGACCACACTTTCTGCTCATTTTTTAAAGCTGCTTTCCCCCTAAGCTTTCTACTTACCATTTGAATGAGAAATGCCCAATTTATGGTCATCTGCCAGGGAGACTTCTGCCCCTGGGTTCTGGGTCAGTGTCTCTCCTGAGTGACCCTCTGGCATTTGCTATCTGGTGGGGATGCTGTGGGAGCTGCACTGGCTTTATACCCTGCCGAGGCTGAACTGGCTTCCTTCTCGCCCTCTAGAAGCAAGTTGATAAATGACTTCTGTTGTTGGATACCCTGTGCAGCCTGCCTCAGGGGAATTCCACTCATGCCTGCCTCTGCCTGGGAAAGCTAGGTTCCTTCTTGTTGGAGGTGGGGCAGGCTGGCTAGGAAAGGCCTGTGCTTTTGCTCAGTGCATGCTGAGCCCTGTGCTCTGCCCTTGGAATTGTGGAGCCCTGCTCGCCCTCTCATCCCCATACACCCCAGGCCTGGCGCCTTTAAGGGTGTGTGCTTCTGTTTAAGGGCAGGCCCCAGCCTGGCTCATTTGCCTGCCAGTCATTATCCTTCCAGGTGTTGTATGGAAGATTCCCTGCTGTGACCTCTGGTAGATTTCCTCAGTGTGCTTGTCTTGGGCCAGCCTTGAGCAGTGCCCCAATCTATTCCCTGACCTTTTGATTTCCTAGAACTTTAAGTACTCTCTTTGCAAGTGGCCCCTTTCTGGTTGTTTAGTTTTGCTCTATGCTGGAGCTCCCTGATGTGCCTCTGGGGTATCTGGGGGCCACCAAAGTCTGTGCCTCTGGGGTATCTGGGGGCCACCAAGCAGCTTCTTTTCTTCCCTCCCTCCCTTTCTTCTCTTCCTATCTGGTGATCCTAATACCCCCCTCCCCCCCACTCTCTTGTTCCTACTGAGCTTGTTGTTCTAGGAACAGCTCAGGTATCCTAGAAACAAGAAGAGAAACACACACACACACACACACACACACACACACACACACACACACACGAAGAAGAGAAACAAAGCTCAGAAATTTCTCCCAGAGGCCTAGAGGCAAATATCAAATGAAAACAAAGTTTTCTGGAAGGAAATGAAACAGCTCAGGGAGGGTGGAGTAGAGGAGGATGTGTGTCAGGCAGAGGTGGGCTGAAGTCTCTGGGCAGAGACCCGTCAGTTTTAGTGGCTCCAGCATCTCTTCTCCAGAGTTCTCCTTTTCCTGTTGTCTTCCCCACAGGAAGGCTACCCCTCACCTGTCACACTTTAAGCCCCGCTACCCTAGGAAACCAGGCTGGTCCCCAGATAGCCCCTTTGAATGACTAGTTTAGTTGAACACCCATAATTGACTTGGGCCCCTTCCCTAGCTGGCTTGGTAGAAGGTTCAGGGGCTTTAAGCCCAGTATAGCCCCTATTGCTACTGTGGAGCCAGTCAGTTTGAAACCGGACACAAAACGGGTCCAGGCCGCCTGTCGTCACTACTTGAGCCAAATTAAACTGAGACTAGGTTGAACCATATATGAGCATTTATTCCAATAATACCGGCAGTAGGGAGAGAGCAGCAGGTCATCCTGTAAATTCTGCTGTAACCTCCCCTACTAGCTGACTGATTAGATATGGATAAGGAAGAAAGGCTACATGCAAGGGAGGCAGGATAAGGGCTGTAAGATCTGTGGTCCCTGTGTCTCCTTCCAGGATTTTGAAGTCAGATAACAGGGTAGTTAATTCTCTATAATTCTCTAAAAAACAGCTCCTTCCCTTCCTGGACCTGGAGAATGGTTAGCATTCCTGGGGCAAACACCCTGAGAGGGTCAGGGTCCAGGCACAGCAACCAAATCAAAAACTATCCCATCCTTGGTTCTCAAAATGTATTTTCTTTTTTGAGTAATAGATCTATCCGGGCTTCGAGGCGTCTCTTATCTTTTCACAGCCTTGTTTTTCCCCTTGCAATGCATCCTCCAGTTTCCCAGGGTCTGTAAGAAAACCTCTTATCAATAGTTTGTAAGTTTGTAAATATTCATTAAACAACTGTGGTCCTATGCTTGTTGTGTGCCCTTCCCCCTATTAAGTTCTGAGAAAGGGTTTCTCTTGTCCCCCAGTGCCAGGGCCTGGCCTGGGTGAATGCTATGAGCCGAGGAGCTACTGGAGTGGGAAGTGTCCTGGAAAGGTGACTGGCCCTGTCCTAGCTAGGAGGAGAGGAAACTCAGCTCTCCTGAGAAGGCCCTTCATTTACTTAGTCCATGTCAGAATTTATGCTGAGATCCCCAGCTTCAAAGCACTGGAGCAGGTGTGAAGCCACAGAATTTCCTTCTGAACTGTGTTCTAGTGACATCTGAGCTGAAGAAGCATAGAACTACCTTCTTATTCTCTGTGGCAAGCCCTATGTAGGGGCCATGGAGAGACTGGGTAAACCTGAGAGAAAAGGATGCCTGACTTGGTGCCCTGAGGGATGGGAATCATGTGAATAAGGTATACAGGGTCTTTGTGGGGTTTAGGCTCAAGAAGGGCAAGCAAACAATAAGCATATCTATACTAATAAAAGCCTTGGGGGTGATCAGGCCAGCAGGGGAGGGCAGTTGAGGGAGATCAGGCCAGCAGGGGAGGGGTTAGGGGGCGATCAGGCTGACAGGCAGGTGAGCGGTTAGGAGCCAGTGGTCCCGGATTGTGAAAGGGATGTCCAACTGCCGGTTTAGGACATCCTAAACCGGCAGTCGGACATCCTCTGAAGGGTCCGAGATTGGAGAGGGTGCAGGCTGGGCTGAGGGACTCCCCCCGCCCCCCATGCACAAATTTTGTGCACCGGGCCACTAGTCTATATATATATAAAAGCCTAAGTGACCATTACAACCAAACGACTGGTTGCTATGACGTGCACTGACCACCAGGGGGCAGACGCTCAATGCAAGAGCTGCCCCTTGGTGGTCAGTGCGCTCCCACAGCCAACCTCCCGCCGTCCCTCCCCCTCCCCCCTCCCCGGCCAGCTGGCCCTGATCAGGACTGGGCAAGACAGCCCCAATCAGCCCAATCGCCAGCCAGGCCAAGGGACCCCACCCATGCACGAATTCGTGCACCGGGCCTCTAGTAGACAAATAAATGAGCAAGATAATATCAGAGAGTGATGAATGCCCCAAGAAAATAAAACTGGGTGATGGAAGAATCAACATGTGAAGTTCGACACCAAAGTGTTCCAAGTGGAGGAAACCTCAAGTGCAAAGGTCCCAAGGAAAGGAAGAATACATTCACTTGTTTGAGGAGCTAGGTAGCATGGTGGCTAGACCATAATGACTGAGAGGAGGAGGCTCAGACACTGCCACGTTGACTTGGCTTGTAAGTCATGCAGCTTACAGAGATTCACCTCTTGTTGTGGAAGAAAATATATTTAGAGTCCACAGAAAGAAGTGTAATGGTAGCTCTATACTGGTGGTCATGTTATTTACTGGGTTATTACTGTGGACAAAAGGGGCCACATGCTAAGCTATGATGGGTAATCATGTCCTAGGCTGGTATCTTCTCTGACAAGGTCAATCTTTACCTTAACTGAGCCTATTGTCTTTTTGCATCTAAGATAGCATATCTGTGAAATGTCAGAGTAACTTGTAACTTCCCTTTTTCCAGACCGTCAAATGTCCCTGGGTGCCATGATGGAGACCACAAATTCCTTCATTGTTATTGTTATCATGCTAATAGTTGACTGTTAACTATCTTGTACCCACCTAAGTAAAAGAAGTGTCTATCATTTTTCTTTTTATCCTATCCCAGAGGTTCCCCCTACCCCCAAGCTTTGCTTTCTCCTGCCTCCCTAATCTATCACCAGTGGATTTCTTGTAACCCATTTACATCTCCTCCTTTGAATGTAATGTATAAAACAAGATGAAAAACCACCGTTCTCAGGAGCATTATCCCAATCGGTTGAGATTTTGCTTCCTGGCAATTGTCGACAGTTTGGCTCAAATAAATTCACCAAATTTTTTTACAGGCTTGAATGTTTTTACATTAACATTACTAAGCCTTTTCTCATGTCTTGGTGGTGGTGGGGTGGGGGTGGGGTCATAAAGTTCAGAAACAGATGCCTTGGGTCTTATGGCCTGGCCTAAGAGGGTTACTTATTTGGAAAGCTTTGGAGTCCAGGTATCTAAAGAGGACCACAGCCAAGGATGCACTAGGAAACATCCTAGACTCATTATCTCTTAGAATAATTAAAGCTATAAGATTTCCCCTTTAGGGGGTGAATCTGGAGGGACAGTTTGTAATTGCACACCTTGATGAGGACCCTAATGAGTCACCTGTATGCAGCAAGTCCTATATGGGATGCTACAGTTGGGGTGCCTGCTGACTCCCTGGATAGCCCTGTCCTTGATCTTGGGCACCAGAGTATCTTCATGGCTAGGAGCACCATGCGGGTTACTTCTCACATGATCTTCTTCAGTCTCACAACAATTCTTTGAGGTAGATATTATTTCTGTTTCACAGATGAGGAAATTGAGGTTCAGAGAAGTTAAGGAATATGCCCAAGATCACACAGTATGCTAGCAGACAGGTCTTTCTGACCACAGTTTTCTTGTTTCCATCATCACATTGCCCTCAAACATCAGCGTGTCCTAAAAGCCTGAGATGGGGAGAATCATGGACCTGCCCTAGGTCCCTAGTTCACAGGTCTGCTTCTTAGGAGGTTCCTTGGCAGTCAGGGCTTTGAGAGTTGGTAGCTACTAGTAGAAGCATAAATATTTATTCACTCATTCAGAAATATTTATTGAGTGCCTATCTTCTAGGCCCTGTGGGTATAACAGTAAATAAAACAGATAAAAATCACCTTTGCAGAGCTGGCAATCTACTGATGAAGTTAACTGTGTAGAGTATTGATGTGTGTTATGGGAAAAGTATAAGCAATGAGCTTTGAAAAGGAATAGGGAATACGGGGCCTGTGAAGTTGTAATGTTAAATAGGGCTAAAGAGAGACATTTAAGCAAGGCTTGAAGGACCTTTGGTGTGTGAGAGTCACCTGATTTTACTTGGTCTGAAAGAAGAAATTATAAAGCACAGGATCTCTGCTCGAACCTTCTGTGTCTTGCTCCCTGTATGTGCTGCTGCATTCATTGCTTGTCCCAGGATTTATTTGTTTCTGCCTTCTGGAGGATGGAGAGTGGTAGGAGGCAGATCGTGTGGGAATGCTGGGCTCTTTGTGATGGCAGCAGGCCTGGACCTGTCCAGGGGAGGGGGTTGTTGAGGGTTGGCTTTTTCTGATTCAGAGAAGTTCCTGGGCAGAGAGCCCAGCACCTGGTACTGGTGCTCCATGTGACTCCCCGGCTGAGGCCTGAGGGACTGAGGCCTTACTGTCTTTCTGTGGGAGTGAGCAGTCTCCCCGCACCTGCACCCTGGGGTTCTGAATTACGGGACTCAGCTGGTTGGGCCAGCCCAGCCCTTGTCATGTTGAGGATTTCAGCCAGCACTGCTGCAAGGGCCCTGTGAAGATGACTGCCTGCTGTGTTGGGCTGGGTCAAAGGACTAGGAGGCCAAGGGCCAAATATCATGCAAACTGAGCCCCATCCTCTCTCCCTAGCAGACTGAGGAGCTTGCTCAAAGGTTAAAGAAGACTGAGAAGATTCCTACACAGTGTGTTGTTGTTGTTAATCCTCACCCAAGGATATTTTTTCCATTGATTTTGTTTGTTTGTTTTAGAGAGAGTGGCAGGGGGAGAGAGAGGGAGAGGGGAGAAGGGAGAGGAGAGAGAGAGACACCGCTTCTCATAACCACACCCCTCAAATCCTTCCCCACGGTTTTCTTTCTCCTTCTCTCCCCATCTCCTAACCTTTCCTTGCTCTCCTTTCCCCTTTTCTTTTTAAATGTATTTTTATTGATTCCGAGAGGAAGGGAGAGGGAGAAACATCAATGATGAGAGAGAACCATTGATTGGCTGCCTCCTGCATGCCCCCCACTGAGGGTTGAGCCTGTAGCCAGGCATGTGCCCTTGACCGGAATCGAACCTGGGACCCTTCAGTCTGCAGGCCAACATTCTGTCCACTGAGCCAAACCAGCTAGGGCTCTCCCTTTTCTTTTTATACCAACTTGCAGTCTCCTGCTTCCCTTTCAGAATGCCATGTCAGGAGAAGTTCTATTTACTTATTTATTTTTATCCTCACCCGAGAATATGGCTTTTTAAAAAATGGTTTTTGAGAGAGAGAAACATCAATGTGAGAAGCATCATTCGGTTGGCTCCTGTACACACCCCAACTGGGGATCAAACCCACAACCTAGGTATGTGCCCTGACTTGTAATCAAACCTGCAACCCTTTGGTGTATGGGATGATGCTCCAATCAACTGAGCCACCCAGCCAGGGCTATTTTTCATGTTGTTTTTTTCTTTTGAGAAAAAAGAATCACATCTTTATTTTCATTAACCTTTAACATTTAGCATTTCCTTCTATTTTTTTTCATTTATAGTAGACAGACCTTGTTATATTAGTTTCAGATGTACATCCTGTAGTTAAACATCATATAACTTACGAAGTGATCATCTCAATATATCTAATACCCATTTCACACCATACATAGTTATTACAATATTATTTACTATATTCCCTATGCTGTACTTTACATCCTTATGACTATTCTTTAAAAACCAATCTGTACTTCTTAATCCCTTCACCTTTAGAACACGCGCACGTGCGCGCGTGCGCGCGTGCACACACACACACGCACCAGGGCTGGGGACCTGTAACCCAGGTACGTGCCCTAGACTGGGAATTAAACCAAGACCCTTTGGTGCACGGGCTGACATTCTGAACACTGAGCCACACCAGCTAGGGCCCACGTCAGTGCTTTTGAGGTTTGTTCTCTTGAGAGGACCTCAACAAGCTGGGCACAGGGGGAACTTTGGATGTCTTTGCCAAGTTCTGCCCTCACTTCAACATTGGCATTGTTGTCCCCACAGGTGTGATAACGAGTTGTCCTCTTTATTTTTTATTTTATTTATTTTTTTCTCTTTATTCCTTTTTACAATTTTGGCCTCCCACTCCCTTCCTCATCTGATATGTTGTGTGTTGTGTGTGTGTGTGGGGGGTTCAGGGGGGTGGGCACAGTCCTGCACAGTACACATGTAGGTGTACATGTGGGAGGCCTCACCTCTCTTTGGAGCACAAATGCTTGACACGTGTGTATCCAAGCCTGTGAATCAGCTATACACCCATGGCTTGTATTGCCCAAATCGTGTACTCTTTCTTCCTGTACCCCTTCCTGGGCTATGTGTGAGGACTGTGGGAAGGTCTGTGTCCCAGCTGCCCTTTCTGAGTATGGCCAGAGATGGCGCTGGTGTTTAGGGAGCCCTTTCACCCTCATGGGGCTGCAGAGATAGACCCTTGTGGGCAAGGAAAGGAAGCAAGAACAGATTGCAGAAGAAAGCAGTCCCTTACCCTTAGTGGTAAGCAGAGCCTCTCTGCTGGGTGACTGGAACTCCCAGGTGGCCTGGGAGCTCCTTGGGGAGCTGTGGTTTGGTGCTAAGTCTGTTGTCTAACTCATCTCATCTCCCCAGGTGTGTGGTCGTGCTGTTCAACCCCCGGAAACACAAACAGCACCACATCCTCAACAGTTCCAGGTAAATGGGGTCTGGGCCTTCAGAGAGCAATCCCTCTTCCTGCGGACTGGGACAAGGGCACCGCCTGGGGTCTCTGCGACTCTTGGGACTGGGACCTGTTTGGGCCCCAAGGCCAAAGAGGGGAATGCCACATGTGCCATTGATGGCTACCGGTCTTGCCTTTTGAGGGAACTGTGAGGGAGCAAGGCTTAGGCCAGGCTGCCAGTGACCCTCTGAGCATGGCTCATCTCTTGCAGGAAAACCATCACTGCTCTTGCTTTCTCCCCTGATGGCAAGTACTTGGTCACTGGAGAGGTGAGTGAGGAGAAGGGGCTATAGTTCTCTGAAGAGGGTGGGTGGTCTGCCCTCAGCCGAGAGCTACAATTCTAGGCCTAGCTAGGGCTGCTGCAACTTTGGCTTCCAAAACAGAAGCCAAATAATCCTGGTGTTTGCTACACCTTAAAGCAGTGGTTCTTAAGCTTTAGTGTGCATCAGAATCACCCGGGGGGCTTGTTAAAGTGCACAGTGGTAGGCCTAACCCCAGTTTTTGATTCTGTAAGTTTTGGATGGGGCTCCAAAATTTGTATTTCTAACAAGTTCCCACATGCTGATCCTGCTGATTTGGGAAGCACTTTCAAAACCACTGTCTTAAAATATTCCTTATCCCCAGCGGCCCCCTGCTGGGCACATGAGGAATACCTCTTACCTCGGAGGTAGTGGGGCGGAAATAGGCATAAATAGTAGTAGTTCTCAACCCTGGCTGCCCATAGAATCACTCAAGGAGCTTTGAACAAAAAAAGAGATGTAGACCCTCACCCAGAGATATTGAACATAATCGGGGGCCATTTTCTCCCTGATACTTACTGTTGTCCTGAGACATTTGTTGTTTCCTCTCTACCTTTGCCCTGTATAGCACTCTGCTCTTGACTCTTGGCAGAAGGTCATTAGAGAGATTGTATCCAGTAGCTGGGGAGGCGAGGGCCCCACTTTGAAAAGCTAGTGGGGTCTGTATGCTTCTGGCCCTCACTTCCAGTTCTTGCCTCCCTGCAGAGTGGGCACATGCCAGCAGTGCGGGTTTGGGACGTGGCTGAGCGTAGCCAGGTGGCAGAGCTGCAAGAGCATAAGTATGGTGTGGCTTGCGTGGCCTTTTCCCCTAGCGCCAAGTACATTGTCTCCGTGGGCTACCAACATGACATGATCGTCAACGTCTGGGCCTGGAAGGTGAGTGGGCTGGGTGGGCTGGTCTGGCAGCCTCATGAGGGTGCAAGGGCCAGTTGGGGATCCAGGAAGATACTGACCTGAGTCCCTTCACTCTACTCTGCTAATCTCAGTCTCATTCTAGAAAATGATCTGAAGCAGGAAAGAGCAACTATAGCCAAGCGTGTTGGTAGAAAGGGGCTGGCTTCATTCCTTTGAGGACTTCCATAGGAAATGAATCTCTTCAACTCCTCTTAAAAGGGATTCTTCATCCTCCCCCCCTTTTTTCAGACCAATAAATCATGAAAAGAAAGATCTTTTTTTTCAAAGCTCAAAGAGTCAGAATCTTGATTCTCCCTTTGGCTTTCCCTCCAGAAAAACATTGTGGTGGCCTCCAATAAGGTGTCCAGTCGGGTGACAGCCGTGTCCTTCTCTGAAGATTGCAGCTACTTTGTCACTGCAGGGAACCGACACATCAAATTCTGGTACCTTGATGACAGTAAGACCTCAAAGGTGAGATGCTGAGGCTGGAAGTAGCCAGCAGGGTCAGGGCCTGCTCAGCCCACCCCAGGAGACCCTGCTCCATTTGGGCCCTTTGCTGTTTGCTCAGCAGCTGTACAGAAGTTCTGGATGAGCCAGATGCTCTCAGGACCGCGGGGTAGTCTCAAAGGGCAAGGGGGCCTAGTTTCTAGGGGCAGGCTCTGGGGGTAGATGGGTGGGCAACAGTGATGTCTCCACAGGTCAATGCCACTGTGCCCCTGCTGGGCCGCTCAGGGCTGCTGGGGGAGCTACGGAACAACCTGTTCACCGATGTGGCCTGTGGCCGAGGGAAGAAAGCAGACAGTACCTTCTGCATCACATCCTCAGGACTGCTGTGCGAGTTCAGTGACCGGAGGCTTTTGGATAAGTGGGTGGAGCTGAGAGTAAGTACCCCTGGCCCAGTTGGTTGGGGCTGTGCATGTAATGGCTCAGGTGAGAATTGATACCTGTGGCTTATACCAGGGGCTGAGCCCTTGTGCATGCAGGAGGGGACCCCAGGAGAGAGAAGCTCGGCCCAGTTTCAGCCCATGGAGATCTGTATAACTGCCTCCTCTCTGCTCTCTTTCTGTCTGTCTTTCCCCTGCTTTCCTCTTGTGCTCAGAACACAGACAGCTTCACAGTAAGTGATCCCTAGACTCTCCTGTCTTTCTCGTGCTATTTCTTTCTCTTTGCTGGGCTTTTCCTACTTGGTTTTCTTTGCCAAAATCTCTAGTATCTTAGGAGGGTCCTTGACTCCCATCCCCCAAAGGGCTCATGGCTATGGGCCCTCTGGCCACCTGCTGCTGGAGGGCGGGGCATCTCTAGATAACAGTTGATGGGCTCAGGCCAGAGCAGCTGGGCTGCTTTTCCCTCGTCGCTGCCTTGGCTGGTCTCTCCTCTTGGCAGGTGATTGTTGAGGAGGGGTTGGCAGGTGGCCTCTACTGACCTGAGCCCCTCTGCCTGCAGACCACCGTGGCCTACTGCATCTCTGTGAGCCAAGACTACATCTTTTGTGGCTGTGCTGATGGCACCGTGCGCCTCTTCAACCCCTCTAACCTGCACTTTCTCAGCACCCTGCCCCGGCCCCATGCCTTGGGCACAGACATTGCCAGTGTCACTGAGGCCAGGTGAGCTATGTGGGCCCCCTGCGTCCATTCACAGCCTCATGCTGTGCTCAGCCTTTAGGGAACAGGTGAAGAGTGTCAGTGCCCCTAGGATAACCAGAAATACCTCTGTAGACAAACAAATTTGGGTTTATTGGTACTTGTTGCAACCAAGGAGAAATGGGGAGTATCTCAGTAAGTGGGGGCTATTTTAAGTGTAGGGGTATTGTAAGATTTGAGATATTATGTGAGGTGATTTTAGAAAGGTGCAGGGATTGAAATTTTGCTCTGGTTGGATGCTGTCAGGAAGTGGGGGCAATTCTATAATTAGTCATCCTAATAATTTTTACCTTAAGAAGTGGGACTAAAGCTGTAATTGGTAAAGCAGCAGCAGTCAATCCTGATAGACAGGGAAGGGTGGTGTTTGGTTATTTTTGTGGTTTGCACAGTGATCTTGTTTTTATCTCTGTCAGACACAATGGCAGTAGTCTTGTTTCATTTTGCTCTGCCATGGCCATAGAGTGACCCCGTCTGACGTTGGTGTTCTGTGACATTGTGTTCATCAGGAGAACACCATGGCCCAGCAGCAAGTGCCAGGTCAGCTCCCAGCTGATGGCTGTCAGGGGCTGTTTTGTCTTTCTTAGGCAGCTGCTTTCAAACCTGCGCGTTTGGAGAGGGCTCCCATGCCCTGCTCCTTCCTTCATGGGTTAGCTTCTGTTTTCATTCCTTTCAATCCTTCATTTTATCAGCTCCTCACTCACCAGTTTGCTTACCTTCTTCCCCACAGTCGCCTCTTCTCTGGAGTAGCCAATGCCAGGTATCCAGACACCATTGCCTTGACCTTTGATCCCACTAATCAGTGGCTGTCATGTGTATACAACGACCACAGCATTTATGTTTGGGATGTGAGGGACCCCAAGAAAGTGGGCAAGGTGTACTCGGCTCTGTATCATTCCTCCTGCGTCTGGAGTGTAGAGGTACGTGGGCTGGGATGGCTTGAGACTGGCCAGGTTTGCTGGGATGCCGTTGTGAAGACGGAAAGTGGGATCCCCAAGTATAACGTTATGTTCCCGCTGCCTCCTTGTTTCTCTAGCAACGTCCCTGTATCTCCACCTATCTTCAGATGGGTCCTGATGATTGAGCTTGAATTTTATGCTTCTATATCTTAGGCTTCTTCCAATGTGGCCCTGTCCATTCTTAGCTTTGCCTTATCTGAGGCTCAGTGATTTTGGACAAGTTAATGAACTTGACCGAACTTCAGTTTCCTCTACTGTAAAGTGATGTACCTGATTCATCTAATTGTTTTAAGAAGTAAATGAATAATGTTAAGTAGGAGACATAGAAGAGTCCCTGGTATATAGTAGGTGCTTGGCTAATGTGCTTTCCTTAGTGATTATGAAGAACATCTAATAATTATGGCTTGCTTACTATGTGACAGACACTAGGCTAAGTCTTGCCAGTGAGATTATCCATTTAATCTCATTCCCTTCTCCCTGGGCGAAGGACTGCTCCCTACCTGGAGATCTGACTTGGTTCCCTCTGCCCCTTCAGGTCTACCCAGAAGTGAAGGACAGTAACCAAGCCTGCCTCCCCCCCAGTTCCTTCATCACCTGTTCCTCAGACAACACCATCCGCCTGTGGAACACAGAGAGCTCCGGGGTGCATGGCTCCACCCTGCACCGCAATATCCTCAGCAATGTGAGCCCTGAGGCCTTAGGGCCCCCACTCTATACTTAGTATTCCCATCCCCTCAGCCTTCATACCTTCTCAGGAACGGGGTCCCCAGACCTTGATCTTCCAGCTCTGATTTGACTGGGCTCTTTAAGCCAAAGGCTTATCTTGTCCAGCAATCCTCTTCCCTTGCAGTTATATTGGATCAGACCTGCCTTACCCACTTCTTCTCTGCATCTGCTCCACCAGGACCTCATTAAGATCATCTATGTGGATGGGAACACTCAGGCCCTGCTGGACACTGAGCTGCCTGGAGGAGACAAAGCTGATGGGTCCCTGATGGATCCCCGTGTGGGCATCCGTTCTGTGTGTATCAGCCCTAACGGACAGCATCTAGCTTCGGGGGACCGAATGGGCACTCTCAGGTAATGCCAGGCCTGGAGTGGATACTGACTGTGTCTCATGGTGCAGGCTGGGGAGTTAGGTCCCCTAGGACAGAAAAGTTTGGTTCAAAAAGATTGGGGGAGATATTTATATACAAGGGAAAGATAATGTCACAATGCTGAAACGCAGCAGAAACCATCCTCAAACAATGATCAAGTTTAATATCTTCATGTCAGCATCATGAAGCCCATAATATGATATAGTAATAAGGACATAGCATTGTTTCTGTGGTATTTTTGCCAAAAATGCATACACTCATTCCAATCATGAGAAAACATCAGACAAATTCAAAGTGAGGTACATGTGACAGATTATATTGATCAGTACTCTTCAAAAGCGTCAGGGTCATGAAAGGTGAGGAAAGACTGAAGAACTATTCAAGACTGCAAGAGGCTAAAGAGAAATAACAACTAAATGCAAATTAAATAGGATCCTTGATTCAGAAAAAGAACGTTGTGGAAAAACTGGTGAAATTCAAATAAAGCTTTTTATTATTAGTATTGTATGAATGTAAATTTCCTGGCTTTGGTCATTGTGTACATTTGGGAAAGCTGGGTAAAGGAAATATGGAAACTGTACTTATTACAACCTTTCTCTAAGCCTAAAAAAATAGTAAACTTTGGGAAAGGTTGGGGGAGAGGTTGTAGCAGAGAAAGCAGCGTGAATCTCTCTTCCTGAACCTGGCAATGACCTCTACCATCCTCTCCTCATTTTTGCAGGGTGCACGAGCTGCAGTCCCTCAGTGAGATGCTGAAGGTGGAGGCCCATGACTCAGAAATTCTGTGCCTGGAGTACTCTAAGCCAGACACAGGTCAGGAGGATACCTGGTCCCTAGCCCAGAATGGCACAGGGCTCCTCCAATCCTGCTAGTGCCACTTACCTCTGTCCTGGCTCTTGGATGTGAGACTGAAAGTCCTTTGAATCATTTGGTGTCTTTGCAGGTTTAGAGGAGGACAGCTCCATCCCCGCTCCATGGGGCTCAGTTACTGCAGGCCTCTTTGCCTGGCTCAGGTAGGGGCCTGCTCTGGGCACTTGTGGGCTGATGAGTTCTTCTAACCCCAGGTCTGAAGCTGCTAGCGTCAGCGAGCCGGGACAGGCTGATCCATGTACTGGATGCTGGACGGGAGTATAGCCTACAGCAGACGTTGGACGAGCACTCGTCCTCCATCACTGCTGTCAAGTTTGCAGGTGGGGGCAGGGTAATTGAGACACATTTTGCCACCTACCACCAACATCATCCTTACCCCTCTCCCCACTGCCACCTGCCTTCCGCCTCTGTGAGAAGGGTGTGCCTATCATGGGGAATGTTGGACAGCTGCTGGGAGGCCTGGGGCTGGATGGGAAGGCAGGTGGAATGTAAACCCTTAGTCCGGGGGATCCTGAGCCAGCCAGGTTGGCTGAGGATAGGGGTAAAGGAAAGCCCAGGTTTGGAGGTAAGCATCCTGATTTAATTGGTTGTCCCAGTCATGTAGAGTAACTCAGTAGGGGGGAAGTATGGGGGAAAGGCAGAGGAAAAGCTGGCCCCACGTGGTGAGAGCAGTGGGAATAACTAGGCCTCTCTCTTCCATAGCCAGTGATGGGCAAGTCCGCATGATCAGCTGTGGAGCGGACAAGAGCATCTACTTCCGCACTGCACAGAAGGTGAGGGGATGGGTTTCCTTGAATGGCGCAGTGAGGGGTGCTGGGGGTCTCTACCATTCCCGTACCTGAGGTTATGAGAGGTGAAGAGAGAAAGCAGGGCTCTCTGGGCCTGGTGAGACATTTGGGCTTGGGGTCTGTCCATATGCTCCACCCCTGCAGTCTGGAGATGGAGTCCAGTTTACACGGACACACCACGTGGTACGGAAGACGACCCTCTATGACATGGACGTGGAGCCCAGCTGGAAGTACACGGCTATTGGCTGCCAGGACCGAAATATTCGGTGGGCATCTTTTTTTCAGACCATCTGACCACATTCCTTGATGCCCAAGGGGGTCAGCTCTAGACCCCTCAGTCCCCATGTCTGCCTTTTTGTCCAGGACTTTGTGACCCTTTGAGCCTATGGAATGAGTACTTTGCCTCACCCAAGGGTGGGAGTCCCTTTGGTGTAGAGGAGTGGCTCCTATAGAGAACGTGGGAGTGAATTCTGGCATTTCTGCCACTTGGGTGTGCTTGATCGTGACCTCTTCCTCATGTGAATGAGAGTGTGTTTCTTCACAGGATCTTTAACATCAGCAGTGGGAAGCAGAAAAAGCTGTTTAAAGGGTCACAGGGTGAGGATGGCACTCTGATTAAGGTAAGGGCCAGTAGCTGGGCTCTGGGCCAGAGAACAGGAGGATGGGATGCTAGGTGGAGGCGAACCAGTGCTTCCCATCTTCTCCCAGCTGTGTGTCCCACTCCTCAGGTGCAGACAGACCCCTCAGGGATCTACATTGCCACCAGCTGTTCTGACAAGAACCTCTCCATTTTTGACTTCTCCTCAGGCGAGTGTGTGGCCACCATGTTTGGCCACTCAGGTGAGTGTAGCCCCAATACTCTACCACTGGAACTTGACTCTCTTCCTTTAGTTTTTTGGGACTTATCAGAGCTGCCTGGCCCTCCCTTCCAACCAACCCCGACCTCCACTGTTGGAATAGAAGCTTGGCTGGGACTTCAGGGGCTCATAGGCCATATTCTTTGTTCTTCACAGAGATTGTCACTGGCATGAAATTTAGTAATGACTGCAAACATCTCATCTCTGTTTCGGGGGACAGGTGAGCAGAAGCCATAGCACACCCGTCTCTCCCCGCCCTCCCCCGCCCCCCCTCCCTCATGATGTCTCTGGGAAGTAGGGCTGAACAGGGGTATTTCTTGGCTGGACCTGAGCTGGCACTACAGGGTGGCTCTGGTCTCCTTGTCAGCCCATGGAGAAGGGGAACTAATGGTGTTGCTGCCCCAGAGTTCTGCCCTCCCCCCACCCTCACACAAGTCTGTGTCTCTACCCAGCTGCATATTTGTGTGGCGCCTGAGCTCTGAGATGACCATCAGCATGAGGCAGCGTCTCGCTGAGCTGCGCCAGCGGCAGCGAGGGGTTAAGCAGCAAGGACCATCCTCTCCCCAAAGGGCGCCTGGACCCAGTCGGTGAGAACAGAGTATGGGATATGAGCCAGCAGTGGGTGGGCGTCCACGTTGCATGCTGTCATCTTACTGCTCCTCTTTGCTCTGGACCTGCCATTCAGCAACTCTGTATCCCCCAATACCTGTTTCTCACATGAAGACTTATGACATTGCTCTCTTTCCCATGACCTTCCTTGTCTTGCACTCAGGCACGAGGCCCCGTCGATGCTCTCTTCTGGACCAGCTCTCTCATCAGATAGTGACAAGGAGGGAGAAGATGAGTGCACTGAAGAAGAAGACCTTCCAGCTCTGCCCATCCTTGCCAAGGGCACCAAGAAAGAACCAGGTCTGTGGAAGTCTGGGTGGGGCTAGACAGGCACCAGTGGGTGTAGTGGCTGGATAGACTCTTTCTGAGACTGTGGGGCTAAGAGCAGTGTGAGCTGAGGAAACTGGAGCATCATTGTGGCCACATAGGGTATGGACTGGTGTGGGGCCAGGGCTCTGGGGTGGGTGGGCAGGAGACATTCTCTGACTGCCTGTCTCTGTCTAGCCTTGGTGCCCAGCCCAGCCCTGCCCCGAAGCCTGTCCCACTGGGAAATGAGTCGGGTGAGTCACCATTGTTAAAATGCCCTTCCAAGGATACAGAGGTGAAGGAAGGTGAAAGCGGGCTCTCTGGGCCTGGGTGTGAGGTCTTCCCATATGCTCCACCCTTTGTGTCCAAGGAAGAACCTTGTGAGGAGTTTGGGCGGCTAGGCTGGTCCCAGGTTGGGGATGGTAAAGCTCAGGTGTTTCCTTCCTGTGGGCCAGGTGAGGGGCCTGCAAGGATTAGTCACTGCTAGGGGCAGCACTCCACTTGTTCAGCTGCCTGGGGGCCTGGGAGTAAATGTGAACAAAGAACAGGTTGAGGTGGGGAGTAGAAAGGGGGTTTCTGAACCAAATGGTTAGAAGTAAAGTTCAAGAAAATCCAAGAACCAAAGAGCAGACATGTGGAGAAACTATAGTTCTAAAGATCCCAGGTTAGGAGGTCAGTTCAAAACTTCCAGATGGTTGGTGTAGCCAGAGCGGGGTAAAGGCTTTCAGAGCAAGCCCCACGGCAGCTCGGTCCTCACTTGTCCATGTCGGGATTTCAAGCGCCAGCACCTTTCAGTGTCCCGCAGCAGTTACCTGGGATGAGGGTGTGGTGTCTCAAGGCTGGGCTGTTGGTTTGTTCTTGGTGCTATGGACTTGGGGTCCTTATTGGGGCTGTTTTCAGAGTAGGGGACTTCTAGAGACTCCTAGCTTTGAGGTGTCCATAATACCAGATGAAGACCGAGACCAGAAGGTTCTCTAAGACAGGACATGGAGTGAAGCTAAGAGTATGAACTCTGGAGCTAGACTACCTGAGATATAACCTACAGGCAGGCCACCTACTGTCTGTGGGACTTGGGCAAGTTACTTAAGCCTGCTGTGCTTCAGTTCTCCCATCTGTAAATATGGGGATAATATTAGTACCTACTTCATTAGATGGTTGTGAGGTTCGAATGAGCTAATACAAGAAAAGTGGCTGGCACACAGTATGTGATATATGAATGTTTGCTAAAACTCTTGTGTGATTGGCTTGATACTGTTACACCTCTCACACTCTTGCCCCATACCAGGCACAGGAGACAGTGGAGTTCCTGGGTCCAGTTCCTGCAGCCAACCAAGGACCCAGAAGAAGGGGGCGCTGGGCTCAGTCAGGCGTGGAGCTGAGCGTTCGCTCCATGCTGGACCTGCGGCAGCTGGAGACACTGGCTCCAAGCTCTAGGGCTCCTAGCAGGGACTCTCTGGGCATGACCTCATCTGGTTCTGGGAAGCATGGTCAGCAGGCCCCTGAGACCTTACAGGTGAGCCAGTTTCTCCTAGTTCTCTAGAGATCTCCAAGCAGCCTTAGCCAACAGCTGGAGTTGAGCACTGGTCCAGTTATGCTCGCTTTGCCCCTGTGGCACATGGGTAACCCAAACTGCAAATTCAGGGTGGGGCTGGCCAGGCTGTGTGATTGTCTTGGGTGAGGTTCCTTGGGAGGCTGATGATATTACGTGGGGGATGGAGGTTTGCAGTCAGAGTGCTAATATAGTTCTTCTAGAAGCTCAGGAACACTAGGTGGAGCCCAGCCTGGCTTCCTGGTATCTGTCCTTAGTTGGAGTACTCAGCTTTTTCCCAGAGTTGGAGCTCACCAAAACCTTGTCCACCTCCCCTCTTTCCCAGAGCCTCTGTCATATCAGCAACCTCAGTAATACCCCTTTGTGTGTTTCCAGAATGAAAAGTCCCCTCAGCCTCGTACTTCCCAACCCTGTTCCTGCCCCCACATTATCCGGTTGTTGTCCCAAGAGGAAGGGGTCTTTCCCCAAGATCTGGAGCCTACACCCATCGAAGATGGTATTGTCTACCCGGAGCCGAGTGACAGCCCCACCTTGGATACCAGGCAAGGGTTCTGCCACCACCAGGCCCCTGGGGACATGCAGCCCACTGTCTTCCCTTCCCTTGGAGTGTTTTTGGGGCTTGTCTACCATGTCACCACTTCCTCATCCCCAGTCCTGTCACAGGTGGGGGAGAAGGAAGGCAGAAGTTTAGGGGGGCTGCTGCTTAACCCTGCTCATTGCCTCCTCTACTGCTGGCCTTCCTGGCAGTGAGTTCCAGGTGCAGGCACCAGCTCGAGGGACCCTGGGAAGAGTGTACCCAGGCAACAGGGGCTCAGAGAAGCACAGCCCTGACAGTGCCTGCTCTGTGGATTATAGCAGCAGCCGCCTTTCCAGCCCTGAGCACCCCAATGAAGGTGAGGCTGCAGCCTTGAGGGAGGCCCAGAACCAGGCAGGTCAGTGGGCTGAGGTGGGTGTGGAGGCTCTGGTGGCAGATGGGTACAGCATGGTGCTTTTGTCCCCTCCTCCACTTCTAGACTCTGAAAGCACGGAGCCCCTGAGTGTGGATGGCATTTCCTCAGACCTCGAAGAGCCAGCTGAGGGTGATGAGGAAGAGGAGGAAGAGGAGGGAGGCACTGGTCCCTATGAGCTGCAGGAAGGCAGCCCCCGAACCCCGGACCAGGAGCAGTTTCTAAAACAGCACTTTGAGACTCTGGCCAATGGGGCTGCTCCAGGTGTGGTCACAGGGCCAGTGCAGGGCCTCCAATCAGCACTGCTCCCCTCTGCCTGGCTGAAAGGGAAGGTCCAAGGGCAGGCCATGCTCTGCGGTTGCCTTCTCCAGGGGGTAGAATCTGGGGCAAGGGTTTGCTTCAGTTCATGATTTCTGTCACCCTGGCAGGGGGCCCAGTCCGGGTACCAGAGAGGACAGAGTCTCAGAGCATCTCTTCACGATTCCTTTTGCAAGTGCTGACGCCCCCACTCAGGTACTCCCACAGCAGCTCTCACTCGGCCACAAGGAGCTCCACTCTCCTGACCGCCCAGTGCTTCCAGCAGGGAGCCCTCCTCTCTCTAAGGCTTCCCATACCCACCAGTATTTTGCACTCCCAAGTTTGAGGACAACTGCCTTGGCTGGCTTTGTGCCTGCCTGCCCTCTCCTAGCGCTCCCTAGTGCTGTGAGAGCGTCTCCCCATCTTCCTCCTCCAGTCCTTCTTCCATGTTTCCTCCCTGTAGGGAACCGTCCCCATCTTCCTCAAGCCTGGCTCTGACGTTGAAACCAGTCCAGGTGCCGCAGGCTTCTGGTGAGCAGCTGAGAGGCAATGGTGCTAATCCTCCAGGAGCACCCCCAGAGGTGGAGCCCTCCCCTAGAAACCCTGGTCCCCAGCAGGCAGCCCCTGTGCTGTTGCCTCGCCGCCGTGTCAATGCGGACAGCAGCTGGATCTCCAAGAGCGTGGCCACAGCCAGCCCCTTTGGTGGACTCCAGAAAGCCCCGTCCATGCAGAGCCTGGCGCCACAGGGTGAGGGGCCTGGTGGGCTCAGCGCCAGGGCGTGGGGAGTGGAGCATGAACTGCTAGAGGAAGGAGGGCCTGATGCCACCCTCTGTGCCACTCTGCTTACCACTGGGTGCCCTTTAGTGCAGCGGTCGCCAACCTTTTGGACCTCGTGGACCACCGGTTGGTGACCACTGCTTTAGTGGGCGTGTGCAAGGCTCAGCAGGTCTTTGGGAATTGAGCCTTGGCATCTGAGACACCTTCCTTACCACCTGACCTGCATATGTTTCTGTCTCTTCTGTAGGTGGGGCTCTCCTGCCAGGCCCATTACACTTACGGGAGATGGAAGCCCAGGAGGGCCTACGTTCCCTGCCCCAGGCTGATGACCGTCTGTCTCTGTCTCGGCCCCACTCCTACCAGAACCCCACCACCAGTTCCATGGCCAAGATATCCCGCAGCATCTCTGTTGGGGAGAACCTGGGCCTGGCAGCTGAACCTCAAGCTCCTGCCCCCATCCGGGTCCCACCACTCAGGCAGCTGGCCCTGCCCAGCCGGGCTCACCTGGTCCTGGACATTCCAAAGCCACTGCCTGATCGTCCTACCCTGGCCACCTTCTCACCTGTTACCAAGGGCCGGACCCCTAGTGAGGCAGAACAGCCTGGCTCCCCAGTGGGCCTAGGAAAGGCTCACAGTCCATCTGAGAGACAGGCCTGTTTAGGGGAGGGTACCCCTCCCTGGCCTAGGACAGAGTGCCAGGTTCAACCTGGGTCCAACAGCCCTTGTGCCCAGCACCTGCCGGTCGGCAGCCTCCTCCAAGACCCCGAGATCTTGCAGCCCCCACCCCCTGAGAAGACTCCCAGCCCCATGGAGTGCACCAGGCCAGGGGCAGCCCTAAGCCAGGCCTCAGGTGTGCACAGCTCCCCAGCTTTCATCTCCTGCCCCATCCTCTCTCTCCCGTCTCTGTTGGCCGCTCTCTGGCTCCATTCCATTTCTGTGCGTCCAGCCTCTGGCGTTTTTCGTCCTGTCTGCTCCTGTCTCGGTCCATAAGTCACACCCCTGATGGTGAGACACTCCTGCCAACCTTCATGATCTCTCTTGACCCACTTGACCTCAATGCCTTCTGGCCTCTGGGACTGGCCCTTTCCTTTGGACCTTATTTTCTGTGTGTCGGGAGGGTGTTGGGAAGGAAGAGGCAAGAGGAAGAGACTGAGGGCAAGTGGAGGGGGTATGATGCTGGAGGGTAGCCTGTCTTGCTCTGAGCAGCCATGGGTGGGGAGGCCAGAAAGGGCAGGTTTGCTGGGCCTGAGCTGTGTCTGTCTCTTCCAGAACCAGTGGTAAGCCTGGAGCAGTGCGAGCAGCTTGTGGCAGAGCTCCAGGGCAGTGTGCGCCAGGCTGTGCAGCTCTACCACTTGGTACGTGTTGGGCACCCACCGGTGGGGAGACAGGGCACGTCAGGGGTGCTAGCTCAGTATCCAGCATCTAATGATAAGGCTCTTCCACTGATGGGGGTGGAGCAATCAAGAACATGCTGGGCAGAGGAGACAAAGGGGTTAGAGGCCAGGTCAGGCCACTTGAGCCAAGCACCTACTGGTTATTTCTGACTAAGAGCTAGTACTTCCTCAGATCAGCAAGCGGGGTAGAGAGCCCATGTGTCTTAGTTTGCTTAGGACCATCCCAGTTCATGCCTCTTGTCCCAATGTAATTATTAATAATATCCCTTTTCATATTTAAAAACTATTTGGCTGCCCTGGACTATTCGCCTTAAAAGAGGAGTTACTAACAAAATTTAGATGGTGCCATCATGTGATGAGCTCCTCTTTTGGGGCCACTCCATCACATAGCCTTGGTCATACTTGCTGATCTTGGAGTGTGGAGTTCCCAGTCACACAGCTGGGCATGTAGTCCCTTCTTTGGGGGTGGGCTCCCCAGGTGGAGCCCCTCCTTTTCATGCATCCGTTGACTGATCCCTCCACTCTTTCTCCAACCCACTTCTGGGGTCCTGTTGCAGGTGGCTAGCTGCAAGACACCCTCAGTGGAGCAAAGTCGCATCACCCAGCTCCTCAGAAACACCTTCTCTTCAGTGCGGCAGGAACTAGAGGCCCTGGCCGGGACAGTGCTGCCCAGCCCCGGTGGAAGCCCTGGGGCCGTGGGAGCTGAGCAAACACAGGCCCTGCTAGAGCAATACTCAGAGCTGCTGCTTCGAGCTGTGGAGCGTCGCATGGAACGCAGACTCTGAACTCCAGAAGCCTGTCCCAAGTGAACGCTCCCCCTGTTCCAAACTAGCCCCTCTCCACTCACTAAAACCTGTGGGGATGCTTCGAGTGGATAGCAGAGATCAATGCTCAGAGGGGAAGCAGCTTGCCCAGCTGCTCCTCACGGAGCCCTGTATTTATTAATTTATTTCCCTGACTGTTGCCTCACTTTCTTGGAACTCCTGCCTCCACAACTCCTCCGGTAGCTCATGCAGGGGTTAGGTCTTGGGTTTTTGTCATCTTGGTGCTGTGAGGAGTAGGAGGGTGGCCTGCCCCATCTAGGGGAGATCAGGAAGGGCTGGCCCTCTCTCTTCTTAGAAGCCATTTGAAATTACTGCAGGGATCAGCTCCCTGGGGTGGAGCACACACACAGGGTATTTTGTAGGTAGAGGTGAGAGGTAATGTGGTACTCAATACCCTTCAGCCAATAGCGGAGCCTCTCCTCTACCTCCCCTTCCCTCCCACACCAGCTACACTCTCCTGGCTGCCAGAGCAGGCTTTATCCATTTTTCTCCAATTCCTGGCAGTTCAGAAAGGCAGAGCCCTCTGGCCCTTCAGGGCATTCCCAGCCATCAAGAATGTATCAAGGCCTAAGCCCCCACATTCCACTCCTATTCCCCCTCCAAGAGGGCCCTAGCATTGTCTTTTTCCCTGTGCCCCCTTTCTGTCTTGGCCACAACTTGTGGAGTCAGCGGTGGGACATTGCTGCAGGACAGTAAAGCCCTCTGCTAGGCAGACACGAAGCTCTGGCTACTTTCCTCGGGCCCTTGGCCTTCCCTATCCTCCAACTCTGGTCCCCAGCAGGCTGCTGGAGCCCAGAGGCCACCATCTCCCTGCATCCTGAGTGATGCTCAGTTAGAAGCCTGTGTTGGAGTTTCCCTCGAGGTTTACAGGGCACTGGCCCACCTTCTAAAGACCTTGGCCGCAGATGAAATACACACACACACACACACACACACACACACACACACCTGTTGCATGTTCATTGCTAGAGTACTTGACTGACTCATGTGTGCCTGGTTTCCTCTCATGTCCTACCCCCTCTTCATCACCCTGGCTCATGTGGAATGCCTATCAAGAAGCACGAAAAGGGGTGGAACACACTAAACCCAAATTCTGGGTTCTTGGTGTCCACAGTCTAGATGATATGAGATGGCCCAAAGGATACTCGGTTTGGGTAGAAGGAGCCTCCTCAAAGGTAGTGCTGGGCTCCCAGGGTGCTCTGATATTGGAGGTTGAGGGGAGGGAGGCACATGGGGTTGCAGCAGGGGCCAAGAGACACACTGGAAAGGTGGTAGGAGGGACAGGTAAGTGGCAGAGGTGAGGGGATGAATGAGAATTGGAAGGGAAGTTCAGGGTGAGGGGAAGGAGATAGGGCACAGTGGGCAGGGAGAGTAGGACCAAGTAGTGGAGCAGTTTTTGACGTGTTGGGGTGAAGAACGTGTCTCTTGGCCCTACTGCTTCCCCTGCCTCAGGTTAGGCAGGGCAGCTTTGCTGTATATAACTCCAGGCCACAAAAGCCCATTCTCCTATGGACAGGCCTTGGGCCCTACTGACTATAGGCAGAGGCTTAGAAAGAAGTTGGATTCTGAAGGGGGCACAGCTCTGGGTCAGCCTGAGTGCACCTGAGCAGATGAAGCCTATTTCACCCCATACTGTTCTCTACTACCACCTCCTCTATAGCTAATCTACAGAGAAATCCCGGGCCCAAGAACAATCTCAGCTGACGGTGGACCCCCTGGCAGGGCTGCAGCTATGCTAGTCAGGGTTAGAAACACACTTCCACCTGTACCCCAGCCCCACCTGGCATACCGGCCACAGCCCATCCCGAATAGGGCTCAGGCTGGGCCCTCTGGGCTGGCTGGGTTCTTAGTAATCCTTAGCCAGCCTGCCCCTCACAAGGAGGAAGCAATACTCCAGCTAATGTTTGTGAGAAGGTGTCCGTCCTTTCCTTCTCCTAGCCCAGCTTTTGGGGGGGGCGGGGGGGCGGGAAGATGGGGAATCTTGTGGCCGGGCGGGTGCCCATCCCCTTCTGCATGTCTGAGGCCACTGGCACTTGCCGTTCTTGTTCAGATTTGCCCTGACCCAGTTTTGAAAGCCCTTATTTATAACTTTTATACTTTGTCCAGGCCCTGGCGCTTTCCCCCTCCCCAGGTCTTACGGGGCAGGGGCTGTTTTTAACATGTCAGTTTGTATTGATGTATGAACTGGTCAATAAACAATCATTTGTTAACTTTCCGACGCCAGCAAGTGGGGCAGACACCAGAAGGTGCTTCTTGCTCGCTGCATGGATAGTGGAATCCGGCGCTGCGCTGGGGCGGGGAGAAGGGAAGCTCTATCCAGGCAGCGGACTTGTCTGTGGGGACAGGACGAAGCCGAGGGGAGTGCGGGGAGCTAGAGCCCTGGCGTGGGCCTCGAGGAGGGTGGGGTCTTCAGGAGGGGCGGGGCCTCGAGGAGGGCGGGGTCTTCAGGAGGGTGGGCGGGGCCTCGAGGAGGGTGGGACCTCAGGGGTGGGCGGGGCCTCGAGGTGGGTGGGGTCTTCAGGAGGGGAGGGCGGGGCCTCGGGGCGGCGGCGGCGTCATGGCGGAGGCGGCTTTGGACGCCGTGCGGAGGGAGTTACGAGAATTCTCGGCGGCGGTAAGGGGTGAGTGGGTTCGCTCAGGCTGTGGTGTCGCGTTGACTGCAGATCAATCTCAGGACGCGGGAGGGGCTGTGGGCATGCCGGACCTGGGTCCCTGAGTCGCGTGGCCCTGGTGCTTCCTGGGCCGCTGACACCGGGGCGCACCCTAGTTCTTATCCTCGAGGAGCGCAAAGCCTCGTGCACGGAACTGGTTGGTGCCTCCTCTCTGACGACTCTTCTGCCGAACCTCCTCCAAGCCCGCGGGTGTGGGTTCTCAGCCCCCCTCCTCCGTGTTTGCACACCCTCGTGGATTCCTGAAGGGACTGACCATTCGGGTGCCGTCCTGTGTTTCCCGCAGCCAGCCCGCCCTGAATGAATAATCGGGGGTGCATGTTGCCTTTCCCACCCTTTCCTGTCGTGAAGTCTTTAAGGTGGTCGGACTCCCCCCCTCTGAACCCCTGCTGGAACGCCAGTCAAGAACCGACTCCTCCCAGCTGGGGCGGTGCAGCTCTCCGGAAGAATCGGGCAGCTGTGCAAGTGATCCCTGGCCCCCAGCTGCTTGGTTTTTATTTTTCTCCCTTCTTTTTCCCTTCCTTCCGCTCTCCCCTTTCTGTTTTTAAGCGATTTCTCACCAATGAATAGAACATGGGCACATGACTTAAAAAATAACGGATTTATAACGTAAAGTAAGCTTTCCTCCCATTCTAAGCCCCAGCTTGCATCTTTCCAAAAATACTGTTTAGCCCTGGCCGGTGTGGCTCGGTGTTGCTCACGGGTTAGAGCGTCGGCCTGTGCACTGAAGGGTCGTGGGTTCGATTCCCCGTCAAGGGCTTGTGCAGGAGGCAACCAATCTATGTGTGTCCCCCTCCCCCTCCACTCTCCCTAAAAATCTATGGAAAAAATATATGTGGGTGAGGAGTAACCAAAAAAAAAAAAAAAAAAAATGCTGTTTGCATCCACACACAAAACTGTATACCTCCCTTTTTATACAAATGATAGCCTGTTAAACATACTCTTCTGGGTAATGTATCTTGGAGATCATTCCAAATCCCTGTATCGAAATCTTTTTCACACCTGGGTACTAATGCTGTAATTTACTTAATCAGCCCACTCTTATGAGACATTTAGGTAATTTCCAATCTATTGTTTTCAGTAGTGCTGCAACGAATACTTTGAGTATTCATTTAACAGATACTGTCATGTGCTGCATGTGAGGCTAGGTAATTTCATTGTTGTGCAAGCATCATAGAGTGCATTTACACAAACCTGCATATTATAGCCTACTACTATAATTGTATGTGCTATACGTACTTTTATGTGACTGCCAGCATCACCACAAACCTATGGGACCACCGTTGTATTTGCAGTTCATTGTTGATCAAAACATTGTTAAGTGGCCTGTGACTGTACTTAAAGCACTTCAGTGTGCCAGGGTCTGTTCAGTGTGTTTAGGATA
Source organism: Cnephaeus nilssonii (assembly GCF_951640355.1). Taxonomy (NCBI): domain Eukaryota; kingdom Metazoa; phylum Chordata; class Mammalia; order Chiroptera; family Vespertilionidae; genus Cnephaeus; species Cnephaeus nilssonii. The sequence goes on from NC_137075.1 coordinate 44,825,636, forward strand.
CATCACTGAACAAAACAGATCTCTGTCCTCATAGAGCTTACAATTCCAAGTGAGGAGACAGACCATGAGTCATAGGCACACTGAATGAGTAAATTATAGAGTCAAGAAATGTGTTACAGGATAAGTGCCATGGGGAAGCGGGGGACAAAGCAGAATGATAGACCGCAGTATATAGGGCTGAAGGGCAGGTTGCAAATTTAAATAAGATGGTCAGGATGGGCCTCCTTAATAAGGCTACATTTGAGCACAGGCTTGAGGGAGGAGAGAAGAACATTGGGGTAGAGGGCAGGCACAGGCAAATGCCCTGAGGGGGGAGTGCCTGGTGTGCTCCAGGAACAGTGAAGAGGCGATGTGCCCAGAGCAGAGTCTTTGTGCACCTGTGAGGATGTTTGCAGGCTAAATTTCCTAGCAGAAGAATTTGGCCAAAGGAATTGTTCGGATGCCTTTTGAAATCCCCTCACTTTGAAAACCCAGGAGAAAATGGTGGCCATTCACTACAGCAGGGTGGGGAACCTTTACTTACCCATCAGCCTTGGGTATTTATAACATCATTCGGGGGCCATACAAAATTATCAACTTAAAAACTAGCCTGCTGTATTTGGTCAAACATTTAATTAACTCACCCCGAATGCCATGGCAGGGCCGGGCCACACGATTTCATGGGCCTTATATGCCCTGCTCTACAGGAAAAACTATTAAATGCTGAGAAAGTAAAACTGAAGTAACTACAGAAGGTACAAAGGGCTAAAAAAAGAAAAAGGTCAGTTTTCCTGTACTTAAAATATCCTAGTGAGGACAGTAGGAAGGTGTACTGAGCCCCATATTACCCCCATCCCCACTCCATGGGGACTGCTTTGATGGACTGACATGACGGGAAGGCCCTTCGCCAATTTCTTCCCTCTGCTCCCTTACCTGGGTGGCAGGTTTCATCTTACCCTCTGGTCCACGAAGCACGCACACATGCCAGCTCTTTCATTTCAGTTTTCCTGGGCCCACCAGGGTCTGTTTTTCCACTCAGTTCCAAGTTTTGATCTAATGACATTCACTTTCCAACTGATCGCAAAGCAAGGCAAAGATGACCAGTGAGACGCGGTGGTGAGAGACAGAGCATGACCTCAGAGGGGAAAATGAATGCAGTGACCGTTTGGAGCGGGAGGCGGTAACCGCCCATGAGGGGTTAAGGCATTCAGGCTAGACCTCAAGGATGAAAATCACAAAGTAAAGCCCTGAACCCTTTATAAAAGCCAGGAGAGAGGCATTCTAGACTGAGTGAGCAGTAGGAGCAAAGTTTGGTACTGCCTGAGGCGAGTGTGGTAAGGAGCCGGCACCAGACAGGAGGAAACCGGGTGGGAAAAGGAGGCTGGGCCTGAATGCATGACCAGGCAGGCAGTAGTCTGTGAGGAGTAAGTGGTAGGTCATCAAAGGATTTTTTTACTGGGGGTGTGACAAGATGAGATTGTATTTTAGGAAATGACTGGGGCCAGGGTGAGTGATGCTTTGAGAGGAAGTAGAATTAAGCCAAGGAAACAAGTTTGTTCACTGTAGCAACAACCATCCTGCCAGGAGATGTTGGAGACTTCCATTCAACCACTAAGCAAATATTTGCTGAACACTGACTGTGTGCTCGGGACTACTCCAGTTCCCGGGGGCACACCAGTGAGCAAGACAAGCATCCCTGCCCGCAGGGAGCGCACATTCTGCCAAGAGAGAGACTAGTAGACAGTTGGACAAGCGAAATAGATAGCGTGTTAGATGGTGACAAATGATAGAAAAATAAAGGGGCCTGGCTGGTGTGGCTCAATTTGTTGGAGGGTAGTCCTGTGCACTGGAAGGTCTCAGGTTCGATTCCTGGTCAGGGCACCTACCTAGGTTGCAAATTTGATCCCTGGTTGAGTTCAATCCTTGGTTGGGGTGCATACGGGAGGCAATCAATGTATGTATCTCTCTCACATCGATGTTTCTTTCCCTCTTTAAAATCAAGTTTTTTTAAAAAAAAGAAAATAAAGGAAGGGGTATAAGGGTTATTGGGAGAAGGTGACAGTTTTTTAAAGGGTGGCCTGGCTCATTGCAGCTTTATTTACAGTAGCCAAGATCTGGAAGCAGCCCAAGTGTCCATTAGTAGATGAGCAGATAAAAAAGCTGTGGTACATTTACACCATGGAGTACTACTTAGCCGTAAAAAAGGAAGGGAATCTTACCTTTTGCAACAGCATGGATGGACCAGGAGAGTATCATGCTAAGTGAAATAAGCCAGTCAGAGAAAGACAAATACCGTATGATCTCACATGTGGAATCTAATGAACAAAATAAATTGATGAATAAAATCGAAACAGAGGCATAGATACATGGAACAGACTGATAGGTATCAGAGGGGAGGGGGGTTGGAGGACTGGATGAAAGAAGGTGAAGGGATTAAGCAAAAAACCCCACAAGAAACTACACAGGCACAACAAAACAAAACAAAACCCCATAATCACAGACAACAGTGTGGTGATAGCCAGAGGGAAAGGGGGGGTCAGAGTAGGTAGAGGTGGTCAAAGGGGGAAGTGGGGATGGAAAGAGACTGCTTGGGGCGATGGGCACACGATGCAGTGTGCAGATGATGCTTCCTTGAGTTGTACATGTGAAACCTGTATGGTTTTGTGAACCAATGTCACCCCAATAAATAAAAAAAGAGGGGGCCATGGAGGGAAGCCTCATTGAGGTGACATTTGAGGACCCAAAGGAGGTTGGTGAATGTGAACACCAGCAGGGGGAAGGAGGAGGGGGTGGTTTGAGAGACATAGGAGGTAGGATCAGTAGGACTTGGAGACAATCAGTAGGGTGACAGGAGTGAGGGAGAAGGAGATTTTTGTTCAGGTGACCCAGGACCACTACAGACATCTGCACAATTAGTGCAGATGAGTAGGCACACAGCACAACCTGCCCAGCGCACACGGCAGCCCTGGGTGTCTGAGGATGGGGATGCTGTTCACTTTCCTCCTGTGGTTTTGTGAGGCAGTCTGTCTCCTCATTTAGGTTGTAAGCTCCCTGAGATGACTGGCTCATCCCTTGATACCTCCACATTGGCCACGCCAGGTGCTGAGCACATCCTCAGTGCTCAGTAAGTATCACTGTTAGAAGGTGCTTAGCCCTTCTAACACAGCCTCAGCCCACCCTTAAACTTGGGCCTCAGCTCTACTCATTCTGGAGCTCCCAGTGCCACCTCAGTGGCTGCCTTTCCTACTGGATGCCAGGAGGTTGGCCACTCCAGAGTGGGAAAGCCGAGGGTCCATGGTACAGGCCAGGCATGATCCATGGAGGGTTTGGATGATGGGCTGAACAATAGCCCTGGCCCTGTCAACTCTGTGGCCCGTAGTGGTGTGTTTGTGAGTACGTCACACTTTCTCCCTTAAACGTCCCTCATTCTTCAATTTCTGATTGTCCAGGATCCCTTGGTCACCAGTGGGCATTGTCTAGGGACACAGTGTGGCCTACCCAGTGGGGCAGCAGCAGGATGTTCCTGGCTTCAGCCCCCGCTCCCCTCTTTCTCTCAGAGCTTAACGTGCCTCTTGCTGTGCCTTACCTGGACCAGCCCCCAACTCCCCTTCACTTCTACCGGGACTGGGTCTGCCCCAACAGGCCCTGCATCATCCGCAACGCCCTGCAGCACTGGCCGGCCCTCCGGAAGTGGTCGCTCCCCTACCTCAGGTGGGGGCCGCCCCGGCGGGATGTGGGTGGTGCTTGGTGGCATCTGGGCCGGGGCCGAATGTCCATTCTTCCAGAGCCACCGTGGGCTCCACGGAGGTGAGTGTGGCCGTGACCCCGGATGGCTATGCGGATGCTGTGCGAGGGGACCGCTTTGTGATGCCCGCCGAGCGCCGCCTGCCCCTGAGCTGCGTGCTGGACGTCCTGGAGGGTCGAGCCCAACACCCAGGAGTCCTCTACGTGCAGAAGCAGTGCTCCAACCTCCTCACCGAGCTGCCCCAGCTGCTGTGTGACCTGGAGCCGCACGTGCCCTGGGCCTCCGAGGCGCTGGGTGAGTGGAGATGGGGGACCTGCTGCTTCTCGTCGCTGATGACGGGGCCCACACTCCTGGCCCCACAGGGTCAGGTGCTATGCACTAAACGCCCACGTCCCCCGGCCTCAACTCCACGCCGGTGAATGGAAGGTTGCTGCCCCCTGCCAGGGGCCCACCCCTGCCCTCGCTCTCTGCTCTCTCCCTGTTCCTGCTGGGTCCCAGACAGCTTTGCCGAGCGAGGCCCACCCACGTTCTGGCCCAGCATCGCTGTAAGGTGTTCATTCCGAGCCGAGCCTTCAGGCCACCCTCCCAACCCCCTCTTCCCTCCCACCTGCAGGGAAGATGCCCGATGCTGTGAACTTCTGGCTGGGGGAGGCGGCCGCAGTGACGTCGTGTAGGTATCCGGTGGGGAGGAGACCAAGAGTGGGAGGCTGGGCCTTACGGAAGTTAGACTGACTTTTCTCTAAGATTTCTTCTGGGATTCTAGGCTCAGACACAAGAGGGGGCCCCCTGGCCGCTCAGGTGAGGAAGGTAACCCATAGCATTGGGGGTGAGGGCATTGTTTACTCTACGTCCCTAGAGAGCTTTGCAAAGACCGTCTAGGTCGGGGGGTGAACTCAGGAGAGCCCTGTTTGCTAGAATTCTCCTCAGTGGAGATGAGCCCAGGGCCTGGCAAGTGTCAGTCCCTGGAGGACAGAGATCAGAAATGCCTGAAACCCACCAGGCACCTTGGCGCCCCTCACCTCTGCTCTGACGTGGCATGCTCTTCTCTTACCCCACAAGCTGTCTTGGGGTGCCAGGCGCCCAGCATGGTTGTTTGCCCCTCCTGGGCCTGGCCCCTCATTCCTGCCCCGGGGCCTCCTCTGTGTTGGCAGTGCATAAGGACCACTATGAGAACCTCTACTGTGTGGTCTTGGGAGAGAAGCACTTCCTGCTGCATCCGCCCAGCGACCGGCCCTTCATCCCCTATGGTAAGGGGCCGGCAGCCCGAGGGGGATGGCGGGCGGCAGGGGCCCTGGGCTGGCTGGAGCCCCGGCCTGAGGTGTGGACAGTGTCTCCACTGCACTGGGACTCCTGACCTTGCCCTGTGCCCAGGGAACAAGTAAATGGCTGTGGCTGGCAAACCGCAGGCCACTCGAGGGTCCCCACACCTCCCTCCCTCTGGTTTCAGAGATGTACACTCCCGCAACCTACCGGCTAACCGAAGAGGGCTCCTTTAAAATGGTGGACGAGGAGGCCGTGGAGAAGGTGTGTGTCTTGCTCCTGGGCCCCAGGGAGAGGGAAGGGTAGGAATCTGGGCTCTGAGGAGCAGGCACAAAAGAGCTGGGGTGGCGGCACCTTGCTCTGAAAAACCCCGAAGTCTGGGGCCTCCCAGTGCCGAGCAGGGCAGGGCCCATGGTGTTACCTTTGGAAAAGGTGGAATTCGAGGGCCTGGGGCTTCGAGCCTGTTCCCTGGCATCCACTGTGTCCCCAGGTGCCCTGGATCCCACTGGACCCGTTGGCTCCGGATCTGGCTCAGTACCCCAGTTACAGCCAGGCCCAGGCCCTTCGCTGCACGGTGCGGGCTGGCGAGCTGCTCTACCTGCCGGCCCTGTGGTTCCACCATGTCCGGCAGTCCCATGCCTGCATTGCCGGTGAAGAGCTGCCCAGTCACCCGGTGGCAGGGCATCTGGGAGATGGGTCAGGGAGGCTGGAGGTGAGAAGGGGACCCTCATGCTCAGGTCTCGTTCTCCCTGCAGTGAATTTCTGGTATGACATGGAGTATGACCTCAAGTACAGTTACTTCCAGCTGCTCGACTCCCTCACGAAGGCCTCGGGCCTTGACTGATGGAGTCCTGGTGAATGGATGTTGCCAATGACAACTCGAGGAGAAGGTTGCGCCCCTCCCGCGCCAGGTCAACTCTAGAGGCAACGTGGAGTCAGAGTGCTGGCTCCTGGCCCAGCTCGGCTGGCGATCAGCTTTGCAGGATCTCTGGAGGCGTCCGGAGCAGGAGGGACCTGGCCGTCTGGGCGTGGCTCCCAGGTGAGGCAGCAGCCTGCCCTGGAGGAGGAGCGGGGTGCCAGGTGCAGCTCTGCCTCACCTCCGTGACCCCGGTGAGTGAGTGCCTCGAGCTTTGGTGACTGGTCTGTAGAACAATGATGGTTCCTCCCTCCCGGGTGTTATGAGCACGAGATGGTATCTGTGGGCAGCAAGGCTGGCACCGAGGAAACGTTCAATAAAAGGTGGCTGTGCTTTGTGAGCCGAGACTCCCTCTGAAGTTGCCTTCTGTGGGCTGTGGGCTGGAAGGGTTGGGTAAGAACTTCCGGTGGCTGGGATTGGGGGTGAGGGCTGGGTCCGGGCCTGTGCCTGAGGCGCTCTCTGCTGCCAAGACCCCTGTTTGGGATCAGCCATTGCAGCCCCTCTTGGCAAGCAAGCCGACCCCAGTCTTGTCACCTCTTCGCGCCTTGTCACCTCCTCACTGCTGTGGAGTCTGTAAAGCTCTTCCTGGCTTTGTCTCCTCCCCCCAGCTCCAGGGCAGCTGGTGGGCTGTGGTGGCCGGAGGGTCACCTCTGTTCCTTCTCCGGGAAGGAGGGGACAGAAGCCCCGCCCCTCCTGAGGCTTCCTCTGTGGAAGGAGTGGGTCTCCGCGCTCAGACTCCCTCCCCACCAACCGGGCCCTGGAGATGGGAGCCCCCTTTCCAAGTGCCAGCCCAGACGCCTCATCCCCCAGCACCAGCCCAGGGCTGGGGCGGCCGCTTTGAAGGGCTGTTTCCTAGAACAAACCACGCCCCTGCCAGGCCATGATGGGGCCTGGGGCATTCCTCAGATTGGCCAACCACTTCGGTGGACTGGGCATTCCTGTCCTACTGGCATTGGGAGATTGCGAAAGGCCCTGTCATGGGGGGCATGGCTCTCCCGTTTGCTGCTTCTCTGGGCCCATCCCCTGCTTTCCAGACCTAAGTGGCTCCTGCAGACCCCACCTTCCATTCCAGTCTCTTTCTGCTCAGCCTCGGACAGCGAGCTCTCCTGGGGGCCCCCTTTCCAGGTGAGAGCTGGGAGAGCAGGGCTGGGTGGGGTGGGCACAGATGCTGATGGCTGGAGAGGATGGGTCTTTGGGGTGTTGAGCCCCCGCCACAGGGAGGCCAGTGGTTTCATTTGGGTTTAAGATGCCTCATTTCCTGTACAGGTAGCTGATCCAGGAAGGAGTGGGGCTTGGGTGGGGCGGAGGCGGTGGGGAGGGACAAGGGAGGAGCTTGGAGCCAGCTGGAGCATCCCTGGCTCTGGATTAAAAAGCTGACTGTCAGTCCTCCGGCCACTGCCTGTCATACCTGGTTCCCGAGGACGCTCCGCCTCATGGCTCTGGCAAGACAGGTAGGGAGCTGGGCTCCACTCTAACCCCTGGTCCCCCCGAGGCCTGGTTGTTGCTGTTTCTTAGCAGAGCTGTGGGCTTCTTGGACCGGGTGGTGAGCAGAAGCCAGGGGAGAGGCAGGGCATTGGGACGAGGGACTGTCCTGAGTTCCTCCTGACCTAGGGAGAGGCTCCAGGCAGAGCTCCCTGGCACCGTGGACGTGGGCCCTGGCAGCTCAGTCCCGGGGCCCCGGGAGGAAGTGGCTGCTCCGGTGCTCCTCTGACTCAGTTGCTTGGGGTGGGAGCCCAGGGCTGACGCTGCTATTAGCTGAGCTTCCCGGCCCTTCTCTGGACTCCGTCGTCCGTCAGGCCCTCTCCGAGGCAGGGCTGGAGGCCAAAGGCAGGACTGGCTGGCACAGGTTTCCCTGCCTTGTCAACCTGCCGGGGCCACATCCCCAGACCCAGGGTGAGGGGTTCAGAGGGAGCTGCCTGAGGACCATTGTAGGCCGGGCCTTGTAGGACCTGAAGGACTTGACCACCTGTGGGTAATCTGATCTGGTAATTGCTGTCCCTACCTTAGTAGAGAGCCCATTTCCAGAACTGTGCCCTGGCCAGGGGTGGGGAGTGTGTGGGGGGGTAACTCAACCAGGGGGCGCAAGGCCTGACTGTCTCTTTTCCAGGGCGAGCTGGGGAAGCGGGTGAAAGGAGACTGTTGGTATCGGGAACTGGAAGCGGGTTAGTGCGGGGATTGAGAGCACAGATCTGAGCTAGCCTGGTCCAGTCCTGCCCTGAACCGCAGGCCAGTGTCCACTTGGTCTTCCCGTTCCGATGTCCTTGTGGGGCTGCCATAGGGTGGTTGTGGGATTAAATGAGTTAATGTACCGAATGGGTCCAGAGCCGGCCAGAGCGCTGTGTAAGCGTTGGCAGGTGTCGTCAGCAGGCACCAGCCTCTCCTTCAGGCCTGTGGCTGGGCAGGGCTGGGCCTTTGGGTTCAGGACTAGGCCCCAGCCTCTCCGGAGGCCCTTGTCTCCTTTGGATCTCTGCCTGCAGCAAACCTGTCCCTTTCTCTCTCCTCTGCAGGCAAAGGTGCCCGAGACGTGCCTGCTCACCATTCGTGTCCTACAGGCCCACGGCCTGCCCTCCAAGGACCTAGGTGAGTGCTGCCCAGGGCGGGTAACCGTGCTGCGTGGCATTCAGAGGTGGGCAGGGGCAGTGGGAAGAGATGGGAGTAGGGCTGGGTGTGCAGGGGTGTCCTGGAGAGGGTGCCGAGGGAGGACTGGGGGAAAGTCACAGTCGGGGCTCTGCCTCTGCTCTTCCTGCCTCCAGCCCGGCCCCGTGCCTCGGGTCTCGGGGTCCCCGGGGCTGCCTGCGATGGAGGGACAGGGCCCGTGGGGGCCAGGTTGGGAAGGGCTCTTGGCAATCACCGGTGCTCGTGCCTCCTTCCCGCAGTGACCGCCTCTGACTGCTATGTGACCCTGTGGCTGCCCACGGCCTGCAGCCACAGGCTGCAGACACGCACCGTGAAGAACAGCAGAAACCCCATCTGGAATCAGAGCTTTCGCTTCCGCATCCACAGGCAGCTCAAGGTGGGCCCGAGTGCCCTCACCGACCCTGTCCGCTGCCACCGCCCCGCCCAGCCCCTCACTCCCCGTCCCACTCTCCTTCCTCTGCCTCCCCTCCCTCCTGCAGCCCCTCACTCTGTTCCCCTTCCAGAACCTCGTGCAACTGCAAGTCTTCGACCAGGACCTTCTGACCGGTGATGACCCCATGTTGTCGGTGCTGTATGACGTGGGGACTCTGCGGATTGGGGAGTCCCGCCACGAAAGCTTCCTCCGGAGCCCTCAGGCAAGGCCACGGCAGGGCGGGGGCGGGGAGGTGCTTGGGAGGGTGGCTGGTACAGGTGGCCCCTTCTCCAGGAGCTTCAGTCCCCTGAGAAGCAGTCCCGTCCCCAACCCTCTTTCTGACACCTAAGCCCAGGGCAGCTTTCTTGGGGCGGTCCGGAGAGGGTGGACGGAGCAGCCTGCTGATGGACAATCGCTGTCCCACCACGGGTCCCAGCCCCAGCTGGCGTCTGGGTTGGAATCTGCCCCCCCATAACCTCCTCCTTCCCTCCCTTCTCCCCCACTTCCCCCTTTCTAACTTGCTTCTTTCTCTGTCCAGGGTGAGGAGCAGCTGGAGGTTGAATTTCGGCTGCAGAGTCTGTGAGTCGGGCCAGGGGACAGCCCTGCGTGGGAGGGCTTCCTCTGGGGGGGACCGGGCGCCGGGCACTAGAGCCGACACCCTTCCCTGGGGGGCATCCAGCGGTAGAGGAGGAATGCCCGGCTTCCTTTGGGGGGGGCCTGGGAACCGGGACCCCCGCTTAGGGTCACGGGGGCTCTTTCCAGGACCGACTGTGCCGAGCAGCTGGTCAGCAATGGCATCCTGGTGGTGAGTCTAGAACCCCTCCCTGCTGCCACCGGCTTGTCCTCCTCCCCGAGCTTCAGGCCCACCATGGGGGTCGGGCGGGGGGTGGGGCAGAGCTGGATGGGGGGACCCTGGGATTTCAGTTCCTCAAGAGGATACAACCTCAGGGAGTGTTTGGTGCCTCAGGCCGAGGAAGTAAAGTGTGAGGAGCCAGAACCAGGGTGCTGGGCGGTGGGAGCCTCTGACAGGAGGTGCTCACGTCAGGCTCTCTCATGACTCAGGCCCGGGAGGTCTCCCGCCTGCACGTGCGCCTGGAGGAGGCTGGGGACCAGAAGGGTGAGTCCCTGACCCCCTACTAGCCCTCAGCCCTTTCTAAGGGGGCCTTGCACTAGATGCCCTCTGCCCTCAGGCAGGAGCAGGGGTTAGGGGGGCAACTTCATGCTGGGGCTTTTCCCCTTGTTCCTCATGGCGGCTGCGGAGGGGGCATCCCATCTCCAGCCTCGTCCTGGGCCAGACGCCCATCTCAGTGCCGGGAGGGAAGTGCCCGAGGCCCCTTAGGCAAGACCAGGGCCACTGTGGGCTCAGATCCTATTCCCAGCCTGTCTGCTCTGGTTCCTGTTTCCAGGGTCAGAGGGCAGAGTTCAGCTTGTGGTTCCCGGGTCCTGTGAGGGGTCACAGGAGGCCTCGGTGGGCACTGCCTCCTGCTTCCACTGCCTGGCCTGCTGGGAGCCGGAGCTGCGCGTCCACCTGCAGGTAGAGTGCCGTGGCTCCGTGAGGGCCCCTCCTGCCCTCAGCACCTGCTCCCGCCGTCCCTGCTCTCCCTGGAGCCCCTCACCTGGCAGAGGCAGGCCCACTGGGGAGAGTGTGAGGCTGACGTTGACCTCGTGGCCCCTCCTGCTGTTCCTCTGTCCCTCCCAGGAGCAGGTGGTGAAGTCCTGCTGGGAAGGAAAGGTAGAGATTCTTAGTTCTTCTTTCATGCGCCTGCAGGATGCCCCCCAGGAGCAGCTGAAGGTGCCCCTGAGGGCCCTGCCCTCTGGCCAGGTGGTGAGACTCGTCTTCCCTACGTCCCAGGTACTGGGCACCGGAGGAGGGAAGCCGGTTGCACAGGCAGGGCCGGCCCGGGCCTTGAAGGGCTGGCCTGCGTCAGTAGCAGCTCTGTCCTCGATACGTGCTGGACCGGGCCCTGGGGCGGGGGTCCTCTGAGCGTCCCTGCCTTCAGGTGTCAGGCCTGGCCCCGGGGAGATGGCTGTGGCCCAAGGGAGCATGGGGACACCGTGGGGTGTGGCTCGGGTTGGGATGAGAGGAACAGGGCGGCCCACCTTTGTGACCGGAGCATTCATGTTTTCAGGAGCCTCTGATGAGGGTGGAGCTGAAAAAAGAAGAAGGGTGAGAGGCCGGGCTGGGCACGGGGACAGGCCGATGGTCAGGCACTCCGCCTGGAGGAACGGAGGGGAGCGAGGTGGGGGGCTCCCAGCACAACCGCCTGACTCTTCTCTGAGGTGCTCGGGTTTGCTCCCACGGCAGAGCACGATGTGTGGGAGCCTGAGCAGACAAAGGCTCTTTTCACATTTCACTTGCATTTATTTGTTGGAGGGGTGTGTGCCTAGCCCTGTGCCGGGCTCTTAGGAGGCACTTGATAAACGTTTGGCTGGAAAACAGGTGGGAGGTGAGGAGAGTGATTTGAGCACAGAGAGGGCAAGGAAAGGAGAGGAGAGAATGGCGCCACTTCAGGGGGCAGTCCTTGTGGGGGGGCCTTAGCTGACCTTCACGAGACCAGGAGTCACCTGCCTGCTCACCACGAAGAGGTGGGAACTGGTTTCCGTCCCCTCTGGAGTCGCTTTTGAGTGGGTGAGCGGGGGAGGCTGAGAGGTGGAAGTGTGTTGGGTCCCACCGGGGCCCGTCTGCACCTGGGACTCCAGAGGGGCCTCTTCAGGCACCGGTGAATCCTCTTGACCACCTTCCCCGTGTGTCCTCGCGTGGGCCTGGGTCCCCCCGCTCCCCCTCATGCCCACTTCTGCCAGGACACAGAGGAGAGGTGAGAGAGGGGAGAGGAGAGGACAAATGGCAGTACGCATTTCAGGGAGGCAGACCCCGCTTCCTCTCTCTGACGAGGCCCAGGCGCTGCCTCACGGTCCCTCTCCACGCAGACCGAAGGAGCTGGCCGTGCGGCTGGGCTGCGGGCCCTGTGCTGAGGAGCAGGCCTTCCTGAGCAGGAGGAAGCAGGTGGTGGCCAAGGCGCTGAAGCAGGCCCTGCAGCTGGATGGAGACCTGCTGGAAGATGAGGTCCGAGGGCTGGGCTGGATGGGGCAGGCGTCCTCGGGCTTGCTCGGGCCCGGAGCCCGGTGCCGAATGCTGGAACTGGTTGTTCCCTAACCAAAGGCGCTGGTGCCGAGCCGGGCTCTCCCTGCCCATGTTATCGGGAGCTTGGTCACATCAGATGTGGAGCATTGCATGAGACACTTGGAGGTTTAAGCTGCCCCACTTGGCTAGCTTTCCTTCTTATTGTTTCTTGATCTTTGGCCTGGTCTAGGTTGTGAGGCTGGGCCTGGTCTGACCGGTCAGTAAGACGTGCAGCCTGCAGGCTGCCTGCTGGCCTGGGATGGTCCCTGGAGGTTCAGGTCAGCTCTGGCATCTCCTAGAGAGACGGCCTCTCCTTGGGAGAGGATGAGGGGTGGCTACAGGGGAGGTTTTTGAGATGGCCCTGGAGCTCCCACAAAGTGACCACCAGACTGCTAAGGGGTTAGAGGTGAGGAGATGAGGCCTGGTCTGTCCATTTTCCCTGGAGTTCTTAAAATCAGACAGACCTGACCCTCAGGAGGCTACTTCTGACTAGACCCGTGGTCGGCGAACTGCGGCTCGCGAGCCACATGCGGCTCTTTGGCCCCTTGAATGTGGCTCTTCCACAAAATACCACGTCCTGGGCGAGTCTATTTTGAAGAAGTTGCATTAGAAGAAATTTAAGTTTAAAAAATTTGGCTCTCAAAAGAAATTTCAGTCGTTGTACTGTTGATATTTGGCTCTGCTGACTAATGAGTTTGCCGACCACTGGACTAGACCCTCCTCAGCAGGCCTGACTAGAACCGGTCCCAAGAGCCCTGATTAGATCAAGAGCCCTGATTGATTTCAGAGAGGAAGCGAGAGGGAGAGAGAGATAGAAATATCAATGATGAGAATTGTTGATTGGCTGCCTCCTGCATGCCCCCCACTGGGGATCGAGCCAGCAACCGGGCATGTGCCCTTGACTGGAATCCAACCCAGGACCCTTTAGTACACAGGCCAATGCTCTAACCACTGAGCAAAACCAGCTAGGGCCTGATTAGATTTTGAGCAGCCTTAGCTGTAGGTGAGCTGAGCGGCCCCTTGGATTACTACCTTCTCTTCCTGTGGCTTGGCCTTCCCCCTCCCTAAGGCCCCTCTCTCTCTCTCTCTTTTTTTTAATGTATTTTTATTGATTTCAGAGAGGAAGGGAGAGGGAGAGATAGAAACATCAATGATGAGAATCATTGATCAGCTGCCTTCTGCACACCCACTACTGGGGATCGAGCCTGAAATCCTGGGCATGTGCCCTGACTGAGAATCGAGCCTTGACCTCCTAGTTCATAGGTCAACAGCTTAACCACTGAGCATCCGTGCTGGGCCCTAGGGCCTCTCTGAGCCTAGCTGTCTTCTCTTTCAGATCCCAGTGGTAGCTGTTATGGCCACTGGTGGTGGGATCCGAGCAATGACTTCCCTATACGGGCAGCTGGCTGGCCTGCGGGAGCTGGGCCTCTTGGATTGCGTCTCCTATATCACAGGAGCCTCGGGATCCACCTGGTGAGCTGGCGGCAGGTGGGGTGCAGAAGCCTGGGGGTGACTGGCTGGGTTGTGGCAGGGGGTGCCGTGGTGAGGCTCTTAGACTGCACAGGCCTCTCTGACCGAATGGGAAGGGCCGAGAGAATGCGGGTGCCGGAGAGGAATGCACTCGGGCCCTGGGAGGGCCCCTGCCAGGCTGTCCCAGACCAGAGCCCAGTGGGTCCTTGAGTGATGGTCTCCCCGGTTTTGGCTTTCCCAGGGCTTTGGCCAACCTCTACGAGGACCCGGAGTGGTCTCAGAAGGACCTGGCAGGGCCCACTGAGTTGCTGAAGACCCAGGTGACCAAGAGCAAGCTGGGTGTGCTGGCCCCCAGCCAGCTGCAGCGCTACCGGCAGGAGCTGGCCGAGCGTGCCCGCCTGGGCCACCCAACCTGCTTCACCAACCTGTGGGCCCTCATCAACGAGGCGCTGCTGCATGATGAGGTGTGGGCACGGTGCAGCCTGGGGAGCGGAGTGGGTGGCCAAAGCCACGGCAAGGTCCAGAGTCGGGAGCAACCCTGGGCAGCGGGGGTTGGGGAGGCTCAGGCACCAGGAAGCCATGGCTTTAGGTTCAGATCATCTCCCCACCCCTGCTCCAGCCCCATGACCACAAACTCTCAGACCAGCGGGAAGCCCTGGGTCGCGGCCAGAATCCTCTGCCCCTCTACTGTGCCCTCAACACCAAGGGGAGGGGCCTGACCACCTTTGAGTTTGGAGGTGAGTAGCCTGGAGCTGGGACCCACGCTTTCGTGGTTGGTGGGGTGAGGGGGGTGGGTACTGTACCCACTCTCTGGGCCAGGCCCCATGTTTCCCAGAGACTGTCATTCAGGCTTTGGGATGGGGCAAGGGCCTTGGGTCTCAAGCCCAGGGTCCAGTAATAAGGCTGAGCCTTCAGGTCACCGGGCTGCCCTGGCGTGAAAATGTGGTGGATACGTTGGTACCGAGGGTCCTCAGGTTCCGGGCCCCCTGCTAAGGCTGTGTGGCCTCCTCACAGAGTGGTGCGAATTCTCCCCCTACGAGGTCGGCTTTCCCAAGTACGGCGCCTTCATCCCCTCTGAGCTCTTTGGCTCCGAGTTCTTCATGGGGCACCTGATAAAGCAGCTTCCTGAGTCTCGCATCTGCTTCCTGGAAGGTGAGGAGGTTGGAAGGCTGAGGAGCTGGGAGAATGGGCCTGGGGGTGGGAGGCTGAGGAGCTGGGGCAGAGGGAGAATGGGCCTGAGGGTGAAGGCTGAGGAGCTGGGAGAATGGGCCTGGGGGGGGTGGTGGGAGGCTGAGGAGCTGGGGCAGAGGGAGAATGGGCCTGGGGGTGGGAGGCTGAGGAGCTGGGGCAGAGGGAGAATGGGCCTGGGGGTGGGAGGCTGAGGAGCTGGGAGAATGGGCCTGGGGTGAAGGCTGAGGAGCTGGGGTGTAGAGAGAATGGGGGTGGGGCTGGGGGTGGGCCTTGACCTTCCCAGTTCAGTCACTGTGACATTTCCTGGCCCAGGTCAGGTCTTTGGGGAAGGGTCAGGTTGTGATGGGGTGGAGCACTCTTCCCCCACGTGTCCCCTGTTCTCAGGTATCTGGAGCAACCTGTATGCAGCCAACCTCCAGGACAGCTTATACTGGTCCTCTGAGCCCAGCCAGTTCTGGGACCGCTGGACACAGGACCAGGCCAGCCTGGGTAGGTGCCTGACTCCTTGTAAGGATACAGTGGGGCAGCCCGTGGGGCTGTATTTGGGGGAATGTGGACTCTCGGGCCTTTGGGAGTCCACAGAGGCTGGAGTAAAGGCCCAGGGGTACCATTTCCTGAATGACACCCCATTTCCTCCCCTCTTGACTGTGCAGACAGGGAGCAGGTCCCCCTTCTGAAGGTGGAGGAGCCTCCCACGGTGGCCGGCAGGATAGCCGAGTTTTTCACTGACCTTCTGACACGGCGCCCACTTCCCCAGGCCACCCACAACTTCCTGCGTGGCCTCCACTTCCACAAGGACTATTTCCAACATCCTCACTTCTCCAGCTGGAAAGGTACCGCTTTCTCCCCCCGTCTCAGCTCTCCAGTCATCCCATGGCCCCCGGAGCCTCGGGTCCTTGGCCCAGATACCCACCTCGTAACACCTTGTCCCCATGCCCTCTGAGCTCGGTTCCCTGGGCTGCTTGGAGCGAGAGCCCCGTTTTCTCTCCTTACGTTGGGGATCAGGGCCTCCGGAAGTGGGGGTGTTGCTTTGGTGAGAGCAGGGCCGGAGGGCAGGGGCTCCACCCGCAGCAAGGAGCTGTCACTGGCCCGAGGGGTTGGTGCCCTGAGCCCCTGTGGCAGCTGCTTCACCCCATCCCCCCAACCTTTCCAGCCACCAAGCTGGACGGGCTCCCCAACCAGCTGACACCTGCAGAGTCCCACCTTTGCCTGCTGGATGTCGGCTACTTTATCAACACCAGCTGCCCGCCCCTCCTGCGGCCCACACGGGACGTGGACCTCATCTTGTCGCTGGATTACAACCTCCACGGAGCCTTTCAGGTGGGCTGCGGGCCGGCTTGGGGGGCGGTGGGGAACCCCGGCCTGCCTGCATCCTGGCTTACGCCTCCAGGGCCGTCTGCTTTGGAGCCCAGTGTCTGGCCCTTCGGGGCTGTGACAGTGACACCGAGTGAATGGGAAACTGAGTTCATAGAATCCACACCCGGGGGAACCCAGCTGCCCGGGAAGTGGGGGCGATGGGGGCACTGGCAATGTGGTTTCATGTATTTTATATTTGGGTCCCTTTTGCTGCTCCCCACCCCCGGTTGGTCCCTGGACCTGCAGTATCGGGCTTTGTTAGCGCCCCGTTCAGGGGAGCCCAGTGGAGCCGCAGTGGAGGGCTGTCAGGGTTAGAGCGTTTTTCCATCTGGCCTGGCTCCGCTGGGTCCGCCAGAGTCTGCTTTGGCCTCTGGGCACGAAGTCCCGAGTGTCGGCGGACCTCACGCTCAGTCAGCCTGCTGTTGAGGACCCTGGGCAGCCCTGGGGCCAGTCTCTCTGATGCCACTCTGCCCGCCTTGCAGCAGCTGCAGCTCCTAGGCCGGTTCTGCCAGGAGCAGGGGATCCCGTTCCCACCCATCTCGCCCAGCCCCGAGGAGCAGCGCCGGCCTCGGGAGTGCCACCTGTTCCTGGACCCTGACTGCCCCGAGGCCCCTGCCGTGCTGCACTTCCCCCTGGTCAGCGACTCCTTCCGGGAGCACTCGGCCCCTGGTGAGCCACCGTCGCCCGTCCGGCCTCCCACCTCCATCCTGTATGCCTTGCCGAAGGTGACCCTAGTCCCCCCACCCCCAGTGCGTTTCCCTCCATGCCTGGCTGCACTCCCTCCCCACAGGGGTCCGTCGGACAGCTGAGGAGAAGGAGGCTGGGGAGGTGAACCTGTCTTCATCCAACTCCCCCTACCACTACTCGAAGGTGACCTACAGCCAGGAGGACATGGACAAGCTGCTCCAGCTGACGCATTACAACATCTGCAACAACCAGGAGCAGCTGCTGGGGGCGCTGCGGGAGGCCGTGCAGCGGCGGAGGCAGCGCAGGCAGCGCGGCCCCAGTGACGGCGGCACCCTGGCCGGGGGCTCCAGTCCCTGACTCTTTCAGGTTCACTCCCCACCTGTCTGGCTGCTCTGGTTAAGTTGGGGCAGAGACCGTCATCACCAGGTGTTCCAGAACCTCTGGGGGTGTGGATGGCCCTGTCGGAGGCCCCCAGCCCTCTGAGGGGCTCCCCCACGGTGTGTACCCAGCAGCACCCAGATGTGGCACTGAAGCCACCAGCAAGCCTGCCACAGACACCTCCGGGGAGGTCGAGCCTTCTGAACGGGCTGGAGCCTGGTCCCCGTGATGCGGGCCAGAGACGGCTTCCTTTGGAGTAAGGGGAAGCTTCTGTGTCAGCTGGGGAGCCCGGAGCAGCACTGACCAGGTTTGTGTGAGGGCTCCAAGCCCGTGACCTTGTCTGTTCTCCCTTCCTTGTTACCTTGAGTAGTTGTACAGCGTAAAATAGAGTGCTTTCTCTATCAGAGGCTCCTACAAATGTGAGGCGTTATTGAGATCCTGTCATTGCTGCCAAGAAGGGACCTGTTATTGCAGGCTCTTGGTTACAGAGGGCAAAGACTGGTTTAAGAAACAAGATGTTTTCCTGGTTTGTGTGCTCAGTGGTTAGAGTGAGCGTCAGCCCTCACATTGAAGGTTTGATTCCCAGTCAAGGGCGTGTACCTGGCTGCAGACTCGATCCCTGGCCCTGGGCAGGGTGCGGGTGGAGGCCACCAATGTTCTGTCTCCTCTCCCTCCCTCCAAAAAAAATCAGTGGAAAAACTGTTCTTGGGTGGTAGGCTTAACAACAACAACAAAAGACATAAGATGTCTCCCGAGCCACCTCATGGAGCTAGCGAGTCCGCATGGGCTTCCCCTGAAGCGTGGTCATCTGCTCCCGGCACCCTTTCTCAGCAGGCAGGAGTTCGGTTTGGCCTGGGGGTGGGAGGTCTCTGCTGCCAGGGACCTCGGGGTGTGGCTGGGGACTCAGTTGGGGACTTCCTGTCCCACAGTAAGGATGGCCAGACCTGGGACCTGAAGAGCCAGAGACCAGTGGCACAGCCTCACCCGGCTGTGACCCAGGGGACCTGCTTGTTCCTGAAGTCAGGAGGGCCCTGGGGGCGGAGTCTCATCCTGGGGCCCGAGAGGGTGCTCACACTTGTGTCCCTGAGGTTTGGTGGTACCTCAGGGTTTGCTTCAGGGCCCAGACCTGTGGAGAGAACAGGAGGCAGCGTGACCCCAGAATCTCCTCCACACATTCGTGCCTCAGGGACTGGCTTCCCGGGAACACCCTGCCTCCTGACATGCATGTGGGATGGGTCCTGGGAGCCAACAGGCAGCTGCAGGAGGGACCAGGGTGTGTGAGGTGGATGGGAGATGACCGGTGCTCACTGCATCTGTCTGCCCTGGCCCGGCGACCCTAGTCCCTGTCCTGGGCCGGTGGCTGGAGTCACAGAGCAGAAGAAATGGCAGCCTTAGAAGCCGCTGTGTCCAGGACAAGGCCATTCACTGAGCCACACGTCACCCGAATCATAAATTGGGATCAGTGGGCCCTGCCGGAGTGTGATTGGATAATTTACTGGAGACCAGTTGTTCTGCCTCCGTTACGCTGTGAGCGCTCCCCTGGCATGAGCTGTGTAGCTGCGGGTCTCTGTGTGTGTGTATCTGTACCTCTTCAGGTTTGACTCTGTGTGTGGGTCTGTGGGTCTGTGTCTGGCTGACAGCCTGACTCCTGGTCTCCCTCGGAGCAGGGCCCTGGGACTGGGGGAGGCAGAGAGGATGGAGGCAGAGAGCAGGGACGAGAAGAGCAAGGGTGCAGGAGGGCTCTGGCTGTCCTGCAAACAGGGCTCCGTCTCCGTCTAGGAGGGGGAGGAGGACAGAGAATGAGGGGTGTGTGGGTCCAGGTGACAGCCAGGCAGCATTCTAGCCTGTGCAGAGGGTGCCCCTCACCTCGGGTCTGGCCGGAGCAGGAAAGGTGGTGGGAGCCGGTGCCGTCTCCTGCGGGAGCTCCAAGGGCGGCCGGCGGTGAAGACGGGCGTCTCCTCAGCAAGGAGGGTGGGGGACAGCCATGGCATCTGTGGAAAGGGAGCCTCATGACCCTCATTCTACTGGCACAGCTGAGGGTGAGCCAGGGGTTTGCACCAGATGGGGTGGGGGTGGGTGGTCAAGGGTCTCAAACATGGTGTTACTCCCTCCACTGGCAGTCTCAGCTCGGAGGCTCAGGCTTAGGAGGGAGCATCTGTGCTGGTCCTGGAGGCTCGGGACGCCCACCCACACACCCGGTGCCCTACCTGCGTGGAGGGGCCGTGCTGGGCGCCTCCTCCGTGCACTCAGCCAGGAAGTCCAGAGGTCTGGGTCCAAGTCTGGGCTTAGACTGTGGGCTGCAGAGCAAGAGAAGAATACTGGTCAGCCCAGGCTCGATGCTCGGCCAGCTGCAGGTGGAGTCCTCACGCTCCCTCCTGTGGTCTGAATATCCCGCCCCCCCCCCTCCCGCCTGCCCAAGGTGATACTAGTAGGAGGAGGGGCCTTTGAGAGGTGATGAGGTCATGAGGGTAGGGCCCTTGTAAGAGACGCAGTGAGCACCCTCGAGCTTTCCACCATGTAAGCCCAGCAAGAATGTACCACCTGCAACCGGAAGACGGCCCTCACTAGACACCCAGGCTGCCGGCGCCTTGATCTTGGACTTCCCGGCCTCCGGAACTGAGAAATAAATGTTGGTTATAACCTACCCAGCGTGTGGTGTTTTTGTTACAGCAGCCTGAACAGACTAAGATGTCCCTGCGTCTGGAGCTCCCTGTGCACCGAGAATTGTCCATGTGGGGGTGCTGCGCAGCCACGCACCCGTTTCCCCGAGTGCATCCCTCCTCTTGGAAAGCTAATGATTGGTGGGCTAAGAGAGGCTCAGTCTGAAGGAGATTCAAGTCCCTGTGGGATTCTGGAAGGACAGTCTCAGGGAGATCCCAGGGGACAGACAGTGTGGGGGACGGAGCCAGGAGCCCAGCGACACGGGGGAGCAGGAAGGGCCCTCGTAGAGCCCCAGCAGCTCTAGCCCAGTGGTCGGCAAACTCATTAGTCAGCAGAGCCAAATATCAACAGTACAACGACTGAAATTTCTTTTGAGAGCCAAATTTTTTAAACTTAAACTTCTAACTCCACTTCTTCAAAATAGACTCGCCCAGGCCATGGTATTTGGTGGAAGAGCCACACTCAAGGGGCCAAAGAGCCGCATGTGGCTCACGAGCCGCAGTTTGCCGACTGCGGGTCTAGGCCTTCCAGCCTCCAGAACTGTGAGAAAATACACTTCTGTGGTGTAAGCCTCAGTCTGTGTACGTTGCTATGGCAGCCTGAGCAGGCTAGTAGTGTCTACACAACCTATATGTTTTTATTGATTTCAGAGAGGAAGGGAGAGAGAGACAGACAGAAACATCAATAATGAGAGAGAGCCTGGCTGGCATGGCTCCGTGGTTGAGCATCGACCTATGATCTAAGAGGCCACGGTTCGATTCCCTGTGAGGGCACATGCCTGGGTTGTGGGCTCAATCCCCAGTGTGGGGCGTGCAGGAGGCGGCCGATCAATGATTCTCTCTCATCATTGACGTTTCTATCTCTTTCTCCCTCTCCCTTCTTCTTTCTGAAATCAATAAAAACACATTTTAAAAAAATGATGATCATCACTGATTGGCTGCCTCCTACATCCCCCCACTGGGATCAAGCCGCAACCTGGACATGTGCCCTAATGGGGAATGGAACCGCAACCTCCTGGTTCATAGGTTGATGCTCAACCACTGAGCCACGCCAGTCAGGCTGTCTAAACAACCTTTGGTCATGAACTGCTATTAGTAAGAATTTTTTGAGCAGGCACCTCCCAAATATACTAATATATGTATTTGTGTGTGTGCACATATATTTAGCTATAAATTATTCTATATGTGTATGTACCTCTGTACTAATATGTTCAGTACATTGTCATGTGTTCAAAAAAAGAAATGAGATCAATAAAAAATAGAAAGTTTATCTGTCCCCCTCACCCTGGGGTCCACCCACACCTCATACTGGCCGAGTCCCCACACTGGTGTGAGTGTTAGCCTTTGTCTCCTCCTTCTGGGGTTCCAAAGGGGGTGCAGGGGCCATGCAGGGAGGCTTGAGTGAACCCAACACCTGAGAGGGTGCCAGAAGCCTGGGAGGGGAGGGGTCAGGTGGTGCTCTCCACGGAGGCCGCTGAGCCTGCCAGGAACTGTCTAAAGTGACCGGGCAGAGGGGGTATTGACAGAGACCAGCAAACCAATGTTTGCCATCTGTCAATCAAAGACCCCCCAGGGTTCCAGATAGGGGTCCCCCTGCAAGGAGGAGGAGGGGATGGCTCACCTGCCCCTACCAGGGTGCCAGCACAGGCGTCACAAACACTCTGGGTCCCGGTGGGCTCTCTCAGGAGGGAGACCCTGCCAGTCTGGGATCCAGCTTTTGGCCAGGATCTGCCTTGATCTAAAAGTATGAGGAACTGGACGAGGCCGCTGAGCCAGACGGGCTTTTGTGGAACCTGGCGTCTTGTAAGCTGTGTCGGTTTCAGTTAAATGAGCATAAGAGAAATCTGTCAACCGGCCAGAGTGCCAGGCACCATGCTAGGACATCAAGGCTGCCTTCCGTCCGCATGCAGCCCAAGGGGCAGGCATGTGCTCCCCTTGTAGTAGACACCAGACTCCCTGAGGAGTCTGCCCCAGCCCCCCAAGAGCGGGCAGCGGGGAACTCAGGACTGCCTGGCTCTGGAGGCCTGACACGTAGCCCTGGGCGCTGGCACCATCATTCCATTAGGTTGTCTCTCTCTTAGTTCCCCCCGTAAGACCCCCCTGATCTTAGCCCAACGGCCATGTGCTGCTTGGCATTCATGATGGACCCCCTCCCTGCAGGGTGGGGGTGGTGGGGCCCTGGCTTCTGACGGCAGCCCTTGGCAAAGGCTGGTGAGCCTGGGCCAGGAGGCAGAAGGGCAGGAAGGGAAGAGCCAGATGCCCCATGCCCATGCCAGCACCCCCACGACTCCCCTCAGCCCCGGAGCCAGAGGTCCCTGAGGAGCGTGGCCTGGCACCAGCCTAGGGTGCCCTGGGCCCTGGGTATCCACCCTGGTGCAGGCTGGGGGCGCTGATCTTTCCCGCCTGTGCCTCCAGGCCCCGCTCCAGCACCCCGTGCTTCCGCAGGAGGGTCTCCACGTGGGCCAAGGGGTCCTGGCGGGAGCAGGGGGCTGATACTGTGCATGGGGCTGCACCCCCTATCCCAAGCTACGCTTTCCCACCTAGAGCCATCCTACCAAGCACAGCCTCACTCCCCCCTGGGACCCCCCGAGGCTGCACTTGGCTTTGGGACTGTGATTCTCAGCCAGGGAAGGTACCGAGGGATACAGTTTAAGAGTCAGAATTTCCAGGGCAGGTGGGGCTTTTATGTGGCAGGAGCGCCGCCCCTTCTTTGAACCCCCAATAAGGCTCCTCAGCACAGGATGGGCTGGCCCCCGATAGTTCTCTGAGGTTTCCCATGAGTCAGTGGTCGGAAAAGCAAACCTCTGGGTGCAAGGAAGTGAGGAGGGCAGAGGTGAGACGGGTGGTGGGAAGAAGGCAAGAATGGGCCTGGGCCCCACACACGCCCTCTGAGCTCTCACGGCATTCCCGGTGGGGTGCCCCGGGGGCGCCCGCACTGCTCACACAGATGGGCGAGTCACTGCCCAGTGACGGATGGGGTTGAGGTGGGGAGACCCCTTGGCCTGGGGAGCTCAGGCAGCCCTGGCGGGTTTGACCCCTAACGCTGCCCTTGTAAACCCGCCCTCACTCCTGCTGGCACCTACCCCAGACCCTCACTGGCTGGGCACGTTTCCTGGCTGCAGAGTCAACGTTCCATCTGCTCCACCGACCTCAGGAAGGACTGCTGGGAAAGGAAACGGCGAGAGGAAGTGAGCAGAGGGTCCGGTGACTGCAGGGGCATGAACCTGTTGGCGGCCCAATGGAGAAACCGGGGGCCTGGGGCCTGGTTCACCGGATGAGTCCACAGCAGGCAGTTCTTGTGGGCAAGCTGGGTGGTGAGTGGTGGGAAGGGGCCCTGGCATAGCAGCCTCTCTGGCTTTGGCTTTGACCAGGGGAGTGGGGTTAGTGCAGCCCCCAGTGGGTGGGGCCGGATGGAGGCTGCTTACCTGTAGCTCCAGAGCCTGCTGCAGGCCATGCAGCTCCTGGCCTAAGCCAGCCAGGGCCTGGCGGATGCGGGGGCGGGGGGGGGGGGGGGGGGGGGGGGGGGAGAAAGAACAGGTGCCCGGCTGCAAGCGCTGCCCTGTGCTCCGGGCCAGGCGAATGCTGTCTGTTCGGGAGTCCAGCTCAGCCTGTAACAGGACTGGACTCAGATCCCAGAGGTGAGGCCGCCAGGGCTGGAGGAGGCCCGGTGGGAAGGAGGAGGGGTGGGAGGCAGCTGTGGGTGGGATGGAAGAGGAGGAAGGCAGAGGCAGGCGATGGGAAGAAGACCCGAGAGAAAGTTGGGATCACAGGAAGGGAGAGGGCAGAGAGGAGGTGAGATTCCAGGAAAGGCCCGGGGGCTGGCCGCTCACCTTTAGTTCCTGGAGCTCCTGGCAGGCGCCGGGCCTCTGTGGGGCTGCGGGGGACGGGGAGGGGGCACTTTGAGCATCCATCTCCGCCCGCAGCCCAGCCCCGGGCCCAGACCAGCAATTCCCGCAGCACCGCCTGCAGTTTCTGAGCTTGGTGCGAGGCATCCAGCGACTCCCTCCTGCCCACAGGGTTCATCAGTTTGTCCTCCGAGCCCCTCTTTGCCCCTGTGCCCACCAATGCCTTGTCCCAGAATCCCCTCAGCCAAAGAGGGGCCCCCAGGGGCTGGGGATTAATGGGGTGACTACACGGACAGCTATTTGAAGGATGAGAACTGGGGCCAAGAGAAGGATGGGACCGAGGGAGGGTCAGAAAGGGCACTGGGGTTCGCACCACGTCTGGGCCCCGCTCTGGAGCTGCGGCCAGCGGGCCACCATCTCCTGCTGCTTGAGGCCGAGGCTGCCTGAGACTTCTCTGGCAGGGCGGCCCACCTCCCTCTCCAGGGGCTGTGGGGGAGCAGGCTTTATTCAGGGGGGTGCCGGCTCCAGGGGCCCCGTAGGAGTGACGGCTGAGTGGCCCCTGGTCCTCCGCCTGCCTCCACGCCCGGCGCATCCCCCCCCCCCCCCCGGGCCTGGGTGGGGCCCGTTTCCTGTGCCAGCTTCCCACGTCTCCACAGCAGCCTCTGCACGCTCTCCACGTCTGTCTGTCCGCTGTCCAGGGCCTGACCAGGGCGGCCTGGGGGGAATGGGGAGATGCGGCTTGCCTTTCTCCAGCTCCTCCCTCATGGCAGGGGCCACTGGCTGCAGGGTTTTGTGTAGACAGTAAGCACGCGGCATGATCCCCTTCCCAGAGGCCTCCGGGGCTGGAGCCGGGCGCTGGCCCCTTCCTTTTGCTGAGGAGGAGGGTTCTGAGGAGCGACTTGGGGTGGGGACTGCCATCTGTGAGGTGCTTCCAATACACGGTCTCCTTGGACCCTCATTGCTTTGGGGGAACTGAGCGTGGACGGCCAGGCCTGGCGAGGTGGGAGCCACAGAAGGGAGGATGGTCTGTTCCACATGGGCCCTCGGGCTGCCTCTGCCAGCGGCCGGCCGTTCTGGGCGGTGGCTGACCCATCCTGGGGCTAAGGCCCCGGTTCTGAGCTTGCTCAGGGACAGTGGAGAACACACTGGGGCGGGGGGATCTGGCCTCTGGCCTCACGGTGCTTCTGGGGGGGAGGACCCAGTGGGCTATCCTCAAAGACTGCAATGGGGGCTTCTCCAGTCCAGAGAGGGTCCTGAGAGCCCCTGGTGGACCCTCCAAGTGCCCTCGCTGAAGAGGAGAGGTGGGCGAGGGCAGGACCCAGGGCAGCACTCACCCTGGGCTGCACTTGCTCCTTGACCACTTCCCTTCTCCCCGGTCCGCTCAGTGGGCACCCAGCTCCCAGGAAAACGTGTGCATCTCCAGGGCATCTTCAAGCGGCCGCTGGTACCGGAGCAGGTTGCCATGGAAACTGTGCCACCTGGCAGAGAGGATGTGAGGCTGAGGCTGAACTGGCCTTCCAGCCCCCTCTCCCGCCCACCGCTTCCCGCCCTGGGGCTGGCCTGCGGTGGAGCTGGTGTTGCCGCTGGCAGACGGCCTTGCCTTGCTCGGGGTCCCGGTTCATGAGATGCAGCGACAAGCGTGGATGCTCCCGATGGGGGTGTCATCCACCGCGCCTGCAGGGGGGGGGGGCAGGTGAGTGCGTGGGCACCGCCCACTCCGAGCCCCTTTCTGCACTGCGGTTGGCCTCAGAGTGTCTGCTTGGGCCCGAGGGAGCATGAGAAGCAGCTGGTCGGGGAGTGGAGGCAGCTGCTTCCTCCGCGGCCCCGTGGCGTCCTGTCCGCCCCAGGCGCAGCCAGCGGACGCACCAGGAGCCTGCGGCCTCACCGGCACCTCCGAGGAGGAAGAAATGAGCTCCGAGTCAGGACCAGATGGGAGGGGGCGGCTGGGAGCGCACTAATGGAAAGAAGCTTTTAAAGTTAAAACGCAGCTTGTTGGATAAGAGAAGCACCCTCATGGGAGAAATGGACGTTTGGGGGGTGTAGGGGGAGGTGAGGAGGTGCTGAGATGCTGAAGGGTGGCTATGGATTATCCATGACACCCAGGCACACACACATCCTTCTATTTTCCATTTTGAAGTAATGATAGATGTCCAGGAAATTGCAAAAGTAGTACAGAAAAGCCCCATTACCCTTCCCCCAGCTCCCCCTGACTGGTAACAACTTACATATCTACAACACAGTATGAATAACTGGACTACAGAATTCATCCAGAATTCATCCGTTTCTCCATGCGCGCAGGTGTGTGTGTGTGTGTGGAGGGGGGTATGGTGCTATGTAGTTTTGTTACTCGTACAGACTCGTGTAACCACCACCACACGTACATGCTCTCTTGCCTGTGAGGTGGTGGGTGTTACCCCCATTTTAAAGATGGAGAAACTAAGGCTCAGCAAGAAGAGGGAGCCCGTCTCAGCACATACGGGTAGTGAGTGCGGAGCCGTCACTCAGAGCCCAGTACTCTGAGCTGTGTTTCCCGACGGGGGCAGGGGGGGGGGGGATGTGTTGGCCGACCGCCCCCTGCAGGACCCTGACCCCGGCCCGGACTCCTTGAGCTCCGGGAGCTGTTTGAGGAGCTGCAGGCAGGGCTCACGGCTCTGCCCCAGGTCACCGGCGCCACCATCACCTCCTGTGGAGGCGGAGGACCAGGCGGGCAGCCCTGTGGCACCAGCCCTGGTGCGCCCAGCCCCCTGGCACCTAGCTGCCGGGGCCCCCACCTGTCAGGGAGCCAGGGGGCTGCAGGCCTGGGGCTCCCCGGTTCTCAGCCCCACGGCCTCACCCCCCCCCTCGCCCCTGCCCAGCGGGGCCTCACCAGGCCCTGCATCCAGGCCTCACAATGGGCCGCTCTCTGCAGGAACTCCAGGAAGTTCTGTATGTCCTCCAGGTTCTGGCCCTGGAGAGCCACCACCCTCGTCAGCGCTCCCGCAGCCTCTGGGGTGGCTCTGTGCCAGGACAGCCACACCCTCCTGGGAAGGAGGGCCACCGGGAGGCCCTGCCTGTCACCCTCCCCTCTTTCCCTGTCACAGGCCCCCTGCCTAAGGCCTTTCCCATTGGCCATCCTGGGATTCAACTTTGGGGAGGGCTGGGGCCGAGGGCCTGGCTGTTACCTTGGCGGCTGACATTGTGACCTCCTCATGGGCCTGGACCTCAGCCTGGAAGGCCGGGTGTTTCCGAAGGTGCCTCAGCTGGTCTTTCAGGTCCCCAGGAGGGGGCAGCTCTCCCAATCGCTGAGCCCGCTCCTGGATCCAGTCCTTGGCCTGGTGGGGGTGGGAACATGAGCCCCATGATGCTGATACCGCCTCTGCCACAGAGACATCCCGCCGCCCCCCCTCAGCTGTGTCCATAGGGAGAGCCTGGCAAATGAGAACTCATGGGGCTAGCCCAGGAAGACATGGCCCGGGCCCCGCTGGCCCCCCACCACAGGAAGGTAGGGCCTTCTGTTGGAGATGAGGCTCCACCCCGCCTCTCTGCCCGGCCCTGAGAGCTGAGGATGCAGCGGGGTTTGCACAAAGGTGTCTTTGGATAAAACATTCTGGGCTCTAGCATGGCCTCTGGGAAGGACACTGAATGCTCCGAAACTCATGTCCTCATTGCAGGGCGTGGTGAAGGCTGAGTGGGCCCAGGACGGGGAGTGTCACCTCTAAACTGAAATGTGGCCCAGATGGAACACTGGCTGGGGATGGCCCTCTGACCGGGCCGCGGCCCTGCGGAGCCCGCCATCAGCAGGGAGGCGTGCAGGGCCCGTCTCCGGGTCTCAGCCAGTTTCTTCACTTGAGCCCGATGCTCCACATGGCGTGGAGCAGGTCCCGCACCCTGGGGCCCCGAGGTGTCTGCCTGCTCACACAGGCTGCCTCCTGCGGGGCGGGGCACCGCCTGCTGTTCTCCCAGCTGGTGAGGCCGAGCAGGGGCTGGCCCACGGGGAAGCCCTGCCCTCCGGCCTGGGGCTGACCCAGCACTGGCTGATCCTCCCCGCGAGCCAGAACCCAGTGACCCCATGATATGGGGCCAAGTGGGCTCCCTGTCCCTGCAATGTGGCCCACCCCATCCAAGGCCCCCTTCTTCTTTTTTTAAAATATCTTTTTATTGATTTCAGAGAGGAAGGGAGAGAGAGAGATAGAAACATCAATGATGAGAATGAATCATTGATCGGCTGCCTCCTGCATGCCCCCTACTGGAGATCGTGCCCGAAACCCAGGCATGTGCCCTTGACCGGAATTGAACCCGGGACCCTTTATTCTGCAGGCCAACGCTCTATCCACTGAGCCAAGCCAGCTAGGGCCAAGGCCCCCTTCTTGAGCCACACGTTCAACTGTGCTCAGTCAGCTCCAACCATGTGCCCCCACCCCCACAGGCCACCCCCCCCCCGCCATCAACATTGCCTCGGGTCACTCACCTGTGCCCCTCATTTAGGACCATCCAAAGTTCCCGACTCCCCTCTCCCCCACCAACTCTGACCAAACCCACGACGCCCTGAGCCCAGTACCTTCTCATCCTGAGCTCCCCAGGGGCCTGGTTTGCAGGGAAACCTGGACCAGCCCATGGGGAAGAGGCTCAGGGTGGCTTCCAGCTGGTGAGGCAGCAAGCAGCCTGGAAGGAGGGCCTCTCAGTGATGTCTAAGCAACATGGGTGGGATGGCCACGGCGCCTGCCACTGTACTCACAGGTCTGTCCTCAGCCAGGGCTCTAGCTCCCGTGGCCCCTTCCCCACACGGCCCCCTTCCCCACACGGCCCCCTTCCCCACACGGCCCCCTTCCCCACACGGCCCCCTTCTCCACTCGGCCCCCTTCTCCACTCGGCCCCCTTCCCCACACGGCCCCCTTCCCCACACGGCCCCCTTCCCCACACGGCCCCCTTCTCCACTCGGCCCCCTTCTCCACACGGCCCCCTTCCCCACACGGCCCCCTTCCCCACACGGCCCCCTTCCCCACACGGCCCCCTTCCCCACACGGCCCCCTTCCCCACACGGCCCCCTTCCCCACACGGCCCCCTTCCCCACACGGCCTCCTTCCCCACACAGCCTCTGCCAGGGCTAAGAAGACCCTCCCTGCCAGGCTGCCCACTGGTCCTGGGAGAAGGGGACGTTACCTCATGCCTGCGGTGAAGGCTCGGGGTGTCATCCAAGCACTTGGTGGAACTGGTAGAGCTTGCACTGGGCATGCGCTCAGCTACCATGTGAGCTCCGTGCTGGTCAGGTGGTAGAACGGGCACAGCTCCACCGAGGCCTGCGGCTGCAGGCACAGGCGGCCAGATATTTCTGCGAGGACTTCAACCTGGTGGAGGCAGAAGAAACGAAAGAGGTTGGGACCCGGGAGGACACCCCCTCAGTCCCTTTCTTGGCTCAGCCAGGGACCCGGGAGGAACAAGGTGGGGTACGAATGGGGGAAGCCTCATCTAATGGAGAGGGTCCAGGGCCCAACTTCCCACCCAGGTGACCCACCTGATTTCAGAGATTGTGGGGTGCTTGGGGTGCCTAGTTGGGGTCTCTGACCCTCCTACCCTGGGAATGACTCTACTCATGAAGGGGATCTGGACAACCTCAGGTCCTGGAGGTGCTGCCTGCTGGGCTCACAGGGTGGGACACCCTCATGTTCACACAGAGGGTGACACATGTGGGTGAAGATGGAGCAGGCAGGTGAGTACCTCTGCAGGGACTTTCGGGTCTCCTCCATGACAGGCTGGGAACAGACCACCTGCCGGGCCTGGGAGGCGAGGGCAGCCGGCTGGCAGGCCAGCGCCTGGCTCTCACGCTTCAGGCGGCGGTGCTGTTTCTGCAGGCCCGGCTGGAGCCCAGGTCCTGCCCCGCGTCGGCCCTCCGCAGGGCCCCCTCCAGCTGCTCCATCTTCTCTTTGGCGTCCTGGGGAGGGATGCTGGTGTGTGTCCGGCTCTCCACAGGTAGGCTAGCAAATGGCCCTTTTGGGCTCTAAGACTGGTGCTCGCAGCACACCAAGTTCACCAGGGACCTCCTGTTCTGATGTCTCCACCCGCCCCAGCACTGCCCAGCCTTCCCCAGAACCTCACAGACACCCCTGCCCCTCTCGCTCTTCCTCCCTGGGGGACTCAAACCGTGTTAACACACACTGGGGGCCCAGGAGACAATTCTGTATTGGCCGGCCGGTGGGGAAAGCCAGGCTCAACTTGCCACAGGCCAGAGGCATCCAACGGCTGCAGGACTTCCCAGGCCATTCCAGAGTCAGCCACACACCCAGACTCCTCCTCTCCCCACCCGTCCTGCCTGAGCCCAGCCCAGCGTGGCCTCAGTCTCCCTCCTGTGCCCTGCCCCTTGGACCTGTAGCAGCCCCAGGAGCTGGTCCTGCTGCCTGGCCCAGCTCTGAGCCCCCGGGGGCGGAGGAACAAACCCCTGGCAGCCAAGGTGCCCAGGCCCCACGCAGGAGCCTAGAGTGTGGCCAGAGACCATGGGGCAGGGGAGGAGCTGGATGAGGGAGGGTGAGGGGTTGAGACTTTGGGCCCAGATTTGCTCTGATCAGTGTGGCCGCAGCCTCAGTTTCCTCATCTGGAATCAGAGTCACGATGCCTGTCTCACAGGGGCGCTGTGAGGGTCAGTGACTAACGTGTGGGAAGGTGCTCTGCCTGCTGCACAGCTGCTGGTGCAGCCATGGGCTCTCAGGGATTCCTCTAGGGGAGCCTCAGGCGCCGGGCCCCTCACCTGGAGCTGGAGGGAAGCCAGCAGCTGCCTCCTCCTCTGTTACTCTTCTCCTGAGCCCCGGCCCACTGCGCCTGGACACTCAGCAGCTGCTCTGACCCTGCAGGGCAGGTGGAGGTGGGGGAAGGGATGGGGAGGGCTCCACATTGCCTGAGACCCACCCCAAAGATCAGCCCCCACAGCCCAGGGTATCCCTCCCACCCTCCTTTCTCCCCACCCACTCTCCCAGCCTCAGGGCAACAGCCTGTGCAGGCAGGGAGGTGCCCGTTCTCACCTGTGAGCAGCAGGCTGTTGGCTCTGCGCCAGCTTCTTGCCATGGGCCCCCCAGAGCCTCTGCCCGAGGGACCAGGCTACCCAGGAGCCACTCAAACTCCTGGTGCCGCTGCAGCCGGCTCTGGGCCTCTCCCACAGCCTCCCGGAGCGCGGAGACCTGGGGTCACTCCTGAGAGCATGGGGGTCACACCCTCTCACCCAATGCCTCCTCAGGGGCCTCCCGCCCAGCCTGGCTTCTAAGCAGCCTCCAGCGATGGGGGAGCAGCACCAAGCTGCACACCCCTGGCTCCATACCCCAAGGCTGTCCAGCTGCAGGAAGGCCTCGTGGAGGGCACAGTTGGCAGAGAAACCATCCACTTCTCGGCCAGACCTCTGCAGCTCCGGCCTGCCCTGCAGCCGCTGCTGTCTCTGCTCCCAGGCGGCCTTCAGCCCCCGGCTTTGCTGGCCCAGGAGCGTCAGAGCGCGGTCACCTCTCGGGAGTCCGGGGAGTCTGAGGCTGCCATGGGCTGGCCCCGAGCCTCCAGCTGCTGCATCCTGGCCAGGACACAAGCAGAGGGTCCAAGCCTGCCCCTCCCTCACCAACCTTCCTCCCCTCTGGCCTCCTTATCACTCATCTCAGCTCTCTGGTGTGAAGGCCGCTGGAGGGGTCTGAAGCTGGTTAACCCGTCCCGTCCCGTGGGGCAGCTGTGCCTGGCCCACCAGTGAGGCTGTGTCAGAGCCCCAGCACAGGGCTCAGCACTGCCCGTGCCCCCTGCCGTGGCACACCAGCTCGGGCTGGCCGCGCTGAGGGCCGACGCCCAGTAAGCTCGTGGGCTGGGGCAGCACGACACAAAGAAATTGCTCAAACCACACCCATGGCCGCCTGCAGGGCCACTGCAAGCTCGCTGGGAGCCCAGAGCAATTAGAAAAGGGCCCCTCTCAGCTGGGTGCAGCCCACAGGCACACCACTTGGGGGCACACCACTTGGGAGCCCACATCTTGGGAGCAGCTAACACCTTCGTGTGCATTGGGAAAAGGCTCCATTTCTCCGAGCTGCCACAGCCCTGAACTGGGTGGTAGAGTCTGGCGAGCGGAGGATGGGATGGACTCAGTGCCTGGTTGGCCATGTGTCAGGTTCCCTCACGCAGGCACAGCCTGCAGCCTGTACAGGATAAGCCTGGCCGCCTGACAGGCCCGAACCGTCATCTCTGCAGGGGCAGAGGCATCGCCACACGGAGGGGTGAGTGCAGTCCCATGGGGGCCCTGAGCCATCTGCCTCCCGGGAACAGTGGGCTCTGTCACCCAGAGCACCGTCAGGCCGCTCACACTCTGCCCTGGTCCCTCCCGAGTGTGCAAAATGCCTGGCCAGTTCTGGTTACATCTTCCCTCCTTGAAAAACTGCCTCAAGCTCCGTGCTGGACACCAGCCCGGGCCACCCCCCTGGTGACACTGCTCCTGCCTCTCCCTGTCTGGGGGCCTGTCCCACAGGCCTTGGCCATCCAAAGCGTGCCCTGGCCGCCTTCCGTCCTCACCTCTCCTGCTGCACGTGGGTCTCCCCCAGCAGGTCTCTGCTCCGCCAGCAGCCGCTGCGCTGAGGCCACATCCACCGCCTCCTCGTCCTCGCTGCTCAGCTGAGCCCAGACACCCTCCGCCCACAGCAGCCATCTCGGCCCTCCTGCAGGAAGTCTGCCGGGCCTGCAGCGTCTCCACCTGTTCTCGCAGGGCCTGGCTCTCTACAGGGCCTGAGGCCTCCACTCTGGGAGACAGGCCCACCACCCAGTCAGCGCCTTGCCCTGGGCTAGGTAAGGTGGTGGAGACTCTGAACTCCCACCTCACCCTCCACTCAGGGGCAGCAAGCACGTGCAGCTCTCCCTTCCCAATGAGCATTTTCCCACGCTGCTCCCCCACTTTTGCCCCTGCCCTTCAGGCAGCACATCCTGCCCATGCTCAGCCACCCCACTTTCTCTCTTCCCACGTTCTGTAACCCTTCTCGGGCCTTCCCTCCGTGCCAAACCCAGGCTGCACTTTATGGCCACCCTCTGCAGGGAGCGGTGGTCCCCTCCCGCTAGCCTCTCCCGCTGGGCCCGTCGCAGGATGCGGTGGCTCTCCTCCGAGCGCCCTGGCTCTGGGGCTTCCAGCTGGGGTCTCGCATCCTGCAGCGGCACCTCCTGCAGAGAACCCCACACGTCCAAGGTGAGCGCCAGCGGCATTGCCTTCTCTTTCCTCAGGGCCTCCAGCTGCCCCACCTGGGCAGAGGGAGCAGGATGTCTCCATCACAGAGGCTCCTCCCTGTCCGTCCTGGGGCCTTGGCCGGAGGGTTGGATGATAGGAGCTGCCAGGCTGGCTGCTCCTCCCTGTCCCTCACCTCCCTCACACACCCAGTCTTTCTTCCTGGCATCTTGGGAAGCAGGTGAACAGGCACTTGGGCCCGGGCACTGCATCCAGCCTGCCCCCATTAGCCGGCATGCCCTCCTTTCTCACCTCTGGCTCAGTTCCTCCTGCTGCTGCTGGATTTTGGGGGAGTTTCCAGGATATCGCTGCTTCAGCTGCTCAGCAGAGCTGCTGACCTCAGCCCCGTGGCCCCTTCCCACAGGCCGGGCAGTGAGGAAGTTCTAGGGAAAGGAGGACCCAGGCCTTGAGGGGGCTTGTTCTCTCCCACACTCCCCTCAAGGCTGTGAAAGACTCGGGCATGCTCTGTGACAGATATGTTCGAGCTGCCTCCCCCTGGAAGAACAGGCATCTGTGTCCTGAAAGGGATAGGAGGACCCTTTGAAAATTCAAGGACAAGCATCCAAGTTGGAAAGGAAGAAGTAAAACTGTCACTATTTGCAGATGACATGATTTATAGAGAACCCTAAAGATTCCACCAAAAAAGTGTTAGAAATAATCAATGAATTCAGTAAAGTTGTAGGATGAAAAATCAATACACATTAATCTGTTGCATTTCTATACACTAGTAACAAAAGAGAAATTAAAGAAAATAAGCCATTTACAATTGCACCCAAAAGAATAAAATACCTAGGAATAAGTTTAAACGAAGAGGTGAAAGCTCTGTATGCTCAAAACTGTAAGACACATGATGAAAGAAACTGAAGACACAAATAAATGAAAAGATAGTCTGTACTCATGGATTGGAGGGATTAATGTTAAAATGTCCATCCTCCCCAAAACAGTCTACAGATGCAGTGCAATCCCTGATAGGTTCCAATGCTATTTTTTCCCACAGAAATAGAAGAACGATCTTATAATTTGTATGAAACCACAAAAGACCCTAAATAATCAACACAGTCTTGACAAAGAACAAAGCTGGTGACATCATGCTTCCTGATTTCAAACTAAAGCAGATTACAAAAATGTAGTAATCTAAACAGTATGGCATTGGCAATGGAACAAAATAGAGGGCTCAACAGTGAACCCACAACTGTGTGGTTAATTAATATGTGGCAAAGGAGGCAAGAACATACAAAGGGGAAAGGATAATAAATGGTGTTGGGAAAACTGACTAGTCACATGCAAAAATAAAATAAAAAATGAAACTAACCCATTGTCTTACGCCATACAAAAAACTTAACTCAAAATGGATCAAAGATTTGAAGGTAAGACCTGACACCATAAAACACCCAGAAAAAAAATAGGTGATAAGCTCCTTGACATTGGTCTTGGCAGTGATTTTTTTGGATTTGACACCAAGAGCAAAAGTAACAAAAGGAAAAATAAACAAGTAGGACTACATCACACTAAAAAGCTTCTGCACAGCCCTGGCTGGTTTGGCTCAGTGGATAGAGCATTGGCCTGTGGACTGAAGGGTCCCAGGTTCGATTCCGGCCAGGGGCACATGCCTGAGTTGCAGGCTCAATCCCCAATGGGGGACGTGCTGGAGGCAGCTGACCAATGATTCTCATCATTAATATTTTTCTTTCTCTCTCCCTTTTCTCTGAAATCAATAAAGAAATATTTTTTAAAAATAAAAAGCTTCTGCACAGCAAAGGAAACCATCAACAAAATAAAAAGGCAAACTACTGAATGGGAGAAAAATATTTACAAATCATATATCTGACGAAGGCATATCCAAAATATATAAAGAACTCATACAATGCAATAGCAAAAAAAAAAACCAGAACAAAACAAAGAAACAACCCCCCAAACAATCCGATTAAAAAATGGGCAGAGGATCTGAATGGATATTTAAAAAAAAAAAAGGTACATGGATAGCCAACAGGTACATGAAAAGGTGTTCAATATCATTAATCACCAGGGAACTGCAGTTCAAAACCACAATGAGATATCACCTCACACCTGTGAGAATGGCTGGAGAGGTTGTGGAGAAAATGGGGTCCTTGTGCACTGTTGGTGGAGCCCGTGTGGAAAACAGTATGAGGGTTCCTCAAAAAATTAAAAACAGAACTACCACATGACCCAGTAATTCCACTTCTGGGTATTTATCCAAAGAAAATGGAAACAGTACCCGGAAAAGATACACGCACCCCGATGTTCACTGTAGCATTAGTTACAATAGACAAGCTACGGAAACAACCCAGATGCCCATCGACGGGTGGCTAGCTGAGAAGACGTGGTACACGTATACAATGGAATATTATCCAGCCACAAAGAAGAAGGAAATATTGCCATTTGGGGCAACGTGAATGGACCAGGAGGGTGTTATGCTAAATGGAATGAGTCAGACAGAGAAAGACAAGGATCATATGCTGTCACTTACATGTGGGATATGAAAACAGACAGACAAGCTCACAGACAGAGAACAGATTGGTAGCTGCCAGAGGCAGTGGGTAGTGGTGGGCAAACTGGGTGAAGGGAGTCAAAAGGTACAAACTTCCTGTTATAAACAAGTTGTGGGGATGCAATATACAACATGGCAACTATAGCTAATGCTGTATCTGAAAGTAGCTAAGAGAGTAAATCTTTAGTTCTCATCACAAGAAAAAAAATTAACTGTGTATGGTGGCAGATGATGACTCAACCTATGGTGGGGCCATCTCATGTCATAGTAATGAATAAAACGATTGAATCACTATGTTGTGCACCCGAAACTAACATATGCTGTATGTGAATTACACCTCACTACAAAAAGCCCACGGCCCGCTCCCTCCTCCCAGACAGGACTGCAGTTGACACGAGAACGGAGGCTGGGGGGTGAGGAACGAGGAGGCAGGAACAAGGTGAGGAGGGAGGACAGGGATGAGGAGAGGCAGCAGGGCCAAGCAGCTAAACCCCCCCTTGGCTCCAGGGGGGCTGCACCTCCAATCTGAGCCGCATGGCCTCCAAGGTGTCAGCCTGGGGCTGCGGCATTCGGAGCCGCGCTGTCTGGCTGTCCAGCCTGGACCGGAGCTCCTCACAGGAGCCATGGAAACCAAACAGAGCCACTGCCCCTCCAGCCGGGCCCTGTGGTTTGGAAGAGAGGCAGACGGAGAGGCTGGGGTGAGGTCAATGCCCCCACTGGGCATCAGAGCAGAGCCCAGGCCAGCACCCGAGAGGGTTTCAGGGGAGGAGCTGGCATCAGCTCACCGGGTACAGGGCCCTGGCAGAGGGGGCTCTTTTGATCCTGTGGTTCTCAAGCCCTTCAGCTCTTAGGCCCAGTCCACGCTTCTTCCATGGGCAGAAGATCTGAATAGATATTTTAAAAAAAAGGTATATGGATAGCCAACAGGTACATGAAAAGGTGTTCAACATCATTAATCACTGGCCGGACCCGCCTCCTCTCCGGCTCTGCTCTGTGCTCCAGGCACCCCGCCCTCACTCCTCATGGGCCCTCCTCCTCCTCGCACAGGTCCCGCCCAGAACGCGTCTCCCAGCCATCTCCCTGGCCTCCCCCGGCTTTCCCTGCTCTCAGCCCTGCATTCAAGTCTCAGCCTGAAAGTCCTTCCCTCTGAGATGCCTTCCCTGACTCCTCAGCCCGACCTGGGCTCCCAGGACACCCGCACATCCATCTAACGGCCTGTTTCACACCTTCTCTGCCAAGATGTCGCCTCCTGGGGGCAGGAAGCATGCCCAGGACTGCTCTGCCCCTGGCTCAGGTTCTAGGACAGAGGAGGTGCTTCGTGGACATTTTCTGAACAAGGAGCATTGCCTCTGCCAGGGCCCGCAGGTCCTCATGGTCCTGGCTCAAGCGGTCCTGTGTCTGGAGTATGGTGTTGGGGTCAAAGTCAGGGTCAGGCTCAGCCGTGAGGGCCACCTTCTGGGCGCCCCGGGGGTCAGAGTGGCAGGACCCCGCACGCCAGGCCCCTGGTTCCTTGGGCCTTCCCTTGGAGAGCTCGGGGCCGACACCCCCTGTGCCGACAGGACCGAGGGGCGCTCCCCCAAGCAGCAGAGGCTTGGCAGGGTGGGGCCAGCTATTGTACCGGGGGTTCCTGCTCCATGATGTGCTGATGGGCACCCCGTCCTCCAGCTCATGGGTGTCGGGGCCTGCCTGGCGCACTGGCTGCAGGGCGGCTCCCGGGAGCCGGGGGGAGTGAGCCCCTGGGGAAGCACAGGCTCTGAGGGTTGCTGGCCCTCCCCCTGGGGGTGGACGCGCATCTGGTCTCGGTCCCTCTGCACCTCCAGCCCTGGGCAAGGGTCAGGCGGAACGGCAGGAGCCGGGCTGGCTGCTCAGGGTCGGGGTGAAGGGACTGAAGACATGGACTAGCAGAGAAAGACTGGGAACGGGGAGAAAACAGCAGTGGAAGCCAGAGGGGAAGATGGGAATTTCGGGCAGCTCCATGCATATCTTTCTGTTGAGCCCCAAAGAGCCTCCCCTTCAGTTCCTCCCGTCAGCAGTCGGGTTCCCCAGAGGCTCCCACATGGGGCTTTGGCCTTGTACCTCTGCAGATGAAGTGCGTCTGGACCGTGGGACACGGGTGCTGGCTGCCGGGCAGTGCTAAGTGCTGAGTCCCATTTTGGGGTCTCCCAGTCGCGTTGCCATCAACCCTGCTCCAGCCTTCTGGGGGCTCCCTCTGCGTGGAGGAGGGAAGGCTCTGCTTAGCTTCTGAAATGACTCCCAGTCCCCAGAAGAGGAGGTACGTCTGCACCCCCAGGGACCAGACCTACCTCCCCACTATGATGCCAGGGCTTGCTGGGTAATAGACACAAAAGACGGGGCACCACCCATTCATTCATTCAAACAATTAACTCAAACTGGGGAAGCAGGCCATGTGGGACATGAAGGCCACACCCAAGACAGTATGTGCTTGTATAATGCAAATGCTAGGAGCGAGACGTCATCCACACAGTGAGTGTGTGTTTGTGTGTGTGTGTGTGGGGGGGCAGGGGGCTGGGTGTGTGTGTGTTAAAACCAGCCCTGGGCGGGGTTGGGAGGCCTCTCCTGCAGGGATTGCTGTGTGTCCTCGGGCACTAATTTGGCCTCTCTGGGCCTTGATTACTTCATTTGTAAAGTGAGGGGGTTGGACCAGACAACTGCTAAAATACCGTGGATCTATTTTAAAACTTACGTGGGCCAGGGAATAAGTGACAGGGCACCACCCATTCATTCACTCAAACCACACATCTTTCAGACCTTGTAGTCAGGTGACACCTAAATGACCAGTGCAGGCTGGACCCGAACCCCATCAGCTACTGACTTCTCGGCCAGGCCGCCTCCGAGATAGGAGGCCTGAGCTGCAGCTCAGAGGCTGCATGGGACATGGCGGGGCAGCGAGAGGAGGTCCGGCCCATGGAGTCTCCTTCGGAATTAGGGCAGAGGGAGGGGCCAACCACAAGTGCAGGGGCCGAGAGCTGGAGATTTCCACATCCTGAGCTACTCACGCAGCTGTTTGAAGGAGGTCTGCAAACCCTGATGGGACTGGGCCAATCTGCATGTGTATTTTAAAAACGGGGGCTCAGAACTGAGGCAGGATTTTCAGAAAGCGGTCTGGGTAGTGGTTAGGCCACCAAACCTACAAGGACCGAGGCAGGAGAGAGCAGGACAGGGCTTGAGGACGGAGGGTCGCCTTAGGCCTTAGGCCTGGCTATGAAGGTAAAGGGGGCATTCCTGGGGGAACCTGACTATTGCCTGGACACTGCGGGGCAAAGTGAGCAGAGCCAACAATAGCAGGATGACCCCCACAGGTGTGGGGAGACAGGGTTCCACCAACTCAGGGCTGGGGCAGCGGGGAGAGGCTCACTGTGAGTGACGCCCGGCTGCAGCCGCCCTCGCCTGCCGGTCCAGCTGCTGCAGCTCAGCCCCGAAGGTGCGCATGGCTCGTTCCAGCCGCAGTGGCGCAGCAGCAGGGTCTGGGCGCCGGCCGGGTCTAGCCCACAGGATGTGGTCTCCAGAGCGGACCTTCCCTCCAGGAGCCACGAGGCTGCGTCCGCGGCATCAGCGAAGTCCTGCAGAGGAGAGGAGGGTGGATTGGTCCAGGGCACTGGTCAACCCTGGGCACCCCACCTGGATACCTGCAGCCCTCGACCCTGCGACCTGCCTGTTGGATGAGCAGGGCTGCCTGCCGCTGAACGCCCCGCCGTGCCCTTAGGGCCCGGAGCTGCTGCCTGCACCGCCCAGCCCGCTCCTGGGGATCTGGCCATGTTAGGGGCCAGCAGGCGCCCAGGTCCCGTCCCCTCGGCTGGAGATCAGTGCACACAGCCTGGTGATGGCGGAGCTCTGCTTCCAGGACCTGGTGGGAGTAGGACAGGATGCTGGGTGAGGGTGAGGGTGAGGGAAGGTGGCAGGGAGGTGGGACAAGCAGGACATGGGGTAGCAGGCACCTCGTGCTTCTGCAGGGAGGTTGTGATCTGTCCAAGATCCTGGCCCCGGGCCACATCCTCCACCAGCCGTCTGCGCTCCATCCACCAGGCTTCCTCCTCCTCACATTGTGCAGGAGCTCTGCCCTCTGCAACGTCTGCTCCAGCAAGGTCCGCCTGAGGGACGGCAAGGTTTGCTGAGGGGCCGGGGGTGTAGTGAGGAGGGGGTTCCCCACTAGGCTCAGACACTGGCCCTTAGGGAGACAGGAGTCTTGTTTTCCCTGGAGGCCTCAAAGGGGAGACAGAGGCCTTGGGGGTGAGGGTCAGTACAGAGGAAGTTGCCAGGCGAGCATGTGTTCACCTGGGGAGGAGGTAATGGGGTACAGGGAAGCTCTGGAGAAGGTGGAGGAGTTGGGGCGAGCTCTTACCGGGCTCTGACAAGAGACACCAGGCTTTGGTGGAGCTGAGTCAGCTCCTGTGCTTGGACCTGTAGCACCTGCACACTAGTGCCTGGGGAGGAGTTCAGCTCTGTGGTCTGGTTCCCTGGGCAGAGACCTGGGCCTCCGGCAGGTCATGCCTCTGCAGCAGCTCCCCTGCCGCTGCCAGCTGGTGCCACAGGCCGTGGAGCCGGCCAGCTCCTGGCGAGGGATGAGTGGCCATTGCCGTCCCAGCGGGCTGGGTCCCCACGAGTACCAGAGCTGGCACACCCGCTGTGTTCCCCGGGGTCAGCTGGTCCAGGGCCCGCCGGCAGCTCCTTGAGCTGGTTGGAGGCCGTCTCCACCGCCTGCAGCAGGCTCAGCACAGCCTGTGTGCCCGGCAGCCACTTCCTCTGCCCCGGGGACACTGCGGGAGCCGCTCCCAGCGCCTACGGATCTCCAACTGCCTGCAGGACATGAGAATAGGGTGGCCTCCACCGGGCTGGGGCAGGGAAGCTGCCTTGAGGTGCACAGCTGCGTGGGGGCTGGGCTGCCCTGTGAGAGCCTGAGCTCCATGGCTGAGGGCTGCGAGCATCCTGCCTGGTCTTAGAGCTTAGAGACAGGCGGCGAAACCAGGAGGCCTGGGAGGGCCAGGCCTTCACTCCCCACCCCCAAGCCTTCTTTCCAGTCTCCATCTCAGGTGACAGCAACTCCATCCTTCCAGATGCAGGGCTAAAACTTGGAAACTTACTTTCTCACACCCCACATCTGGTCTGTCTTCAAGTCCTCTTGGATTGAAAATGTATCCGGAATTCCACCACAGCTCACTGCCTCCGCTGCGTCTCGGACTGGATTATTGCAGTGGGTTCCTAACTGCTCTCTGCTCTGCCTTTGCCCGTTCTGCCTGCCCAGCAGCCAGAGTGATCCCTGCAAACAATAGACTGTGTCCCACCTCTGCTCAAGCCCTCCCATGACCCCGCCTCTTTCTCAGAGGAAAAACCAAGTCCTCACTGTGCCCTACAGAGCCCAGCACAATCTCTGCCCACCCCACCCCCCACCCCCCATCCCTCACCCCGGTGTCTCCCTGACCTCAACTCCCACTTGTTCACTTTGGCCAACGCGGGCCTCCATGCTGTTTTGCAAACATACCAGGCATGCGCCCGCCCACCTTGGGACACGGCACCATTTCCTCTGCCCAGGGGTCTGTCCCCTCGTCTGGCTGCCCCTCACTTCTCTCTGGTCTTTGCTCAAAAGTGAACCTCCTCTGGCCACCCCATCTCACTCCCCCCACTCTTGGCGCCTCACGTTTCCTCTCCTGCTTTGTCGTTATTTTTTATCACCATCTCACATACTGCACCTTTTTCTTGTTTGCTTGTTTGCCTTAGTGCTGTTAGCTCCCTGAGGGGAGGGAGGGACATTCTGTGTGCCCTTTTCACTGCTAAACCTCCAGCACCTAGAACGTGCTTGAAGGAGCAGACACTCAATAAGTGCTTGTTTAGTGAACAAATTAGCATGAAGCTACCTAGAGAGGATAGTGCTTTCCCAACAGGGATGAATTATAAGTGATAGATTTCAGGCATCAGAGGGAGCTAAATCTTCTTAAAGGGAACCCCAAATCCATAACTCACTCCTCTGTGGCTGGGAATGAATATGTGTAATGGTAGAGGCGTAGCAGGAAGGCCTTCGCCTGTTCTGAGGACGGCTGATGTGCCTGGGGCTCACCTGCAGGCCACATCTGCCCAGCGGTGGTACTGCTCCTGCTGGAGGGGGTCGGTGGGCTCAGCCAATGCCTGGAAGCACCCTTCCTGGGGCAGGATGCCGGCCTCCTGCATGCCCAGCCTCCGAGCAGCCACCTCCGCTGTGGCCGGGCTGGCGGGCGGGGCTGCCGCCCGGTCCAGCACCCGGTCTGTGTCGGTCAGGAAGCTTCCCGGAGGGCTGCCTGGTGCTGGAGGCGCCGGGCCGGGGCTTCTAGGCGCCCTAGCTGCAGGAGTCTCTGCTGCCGGGCCGTCCGGCGCTGGGCCAGCTCCACAGGGCGCAGGCCCTTGTGAGGCAGGAAGGGCCTGCGGTTCTGGGCTCGGAGAGCTGTCTGCAGCCGAAGAGCAGGGCCTCGGCGGCCCCTCGCGGCTGCAGCCGTGGCGGCTTCCCCTGGGTGCGGAAGGAGGCAAAGGCCGCGAGTAGCTGGCGCAGGGCAGGCAGGGACCCGGGAAAGCCCGGTCTCCAGCTGCACCTGCTCCTCTGCAATCCAGCACAGCAGGTCGGCCGCCAGCTGCTGGTGCTGGGCCCGCAGCGCCTCTGTCTGCTGGAGCCGGAGCAGGATCTGCGAAGGCAGGGGAGGGTCAGAACCACACTTGGAGGCAGGCTCTGAGGGGAGGCACCCCAGTTTGGACATCAGGCGCCTTCAGGGCTGCCCAGGTGGGATGTAGCTCCTTCCCTCAGCTGCGGGGCGCACTGCAATGGGGTCGTCCCCACATCCTGAGAAGCAGGTGGCTCAGCCCGCGTTGCACTCTCAGACCTGGGGGGCCCCTGTCCTGCCTTTTTCCGTCTTATTTTACCCCATTGGGCATCACCTCTGGGGGTGCTATCCTTTTTCTGGGCCTTTGCTCCTTTCCCTGAGCCCAGCCCCCCCGCCCCCCATACCCCTAAAGCAGCTTGGCGCCCTTGGCCTGAACCATCTCCCCCACACCCGACTGAGACGCCAACCCTGAGAACAGCCGTCCCCGGCCTCAGCCCCTGCCATCGTGCCCAGAGAGTGAGGGAGCCCCCACAGGTGTGGCCTCAGCCCAGCGCCTTCTGTGCTCGTCCTTGCAGAGTCTGGCTCTCGGAGCCTTTAACGCCCATTAGGAGTTGAGCAGCTCAGAGCAGAGGGGGAGGGGAGGGGAGGGGAGGAGGAGGGACAGCGCTCCCTGGGCTTTCCCCGTGTGCCAGGCACCCCGTGGGCACTTTGTCACGCTCCCTTGAGCCCTCATAGCCGCCTTCTATCACCCAGGCATTTCACGCCATTTGCAGATGGAGCACAGTTGAGTCGGGTGACGTGGCTAAGGCCACAGGACTAGGAAGTGGCAGAGGCAGGCTTCGGACCCAGGTGTGCTGCCTCTGGAGCCCTGGCTCGCCCTCACCTCTCCTCGATGCCACCTTCCCTTTGTCACCAACCTTAGCGAGTCTCCTCGGGGCGGTCTGCCCCTGGTGCAGGCGGGAGGAGCGGTGGTAGCAGAGGGAGATGTAGGTCATGATGGAGCGCTCATCGGGCTGCAGGGCCGCCACGTCCTCAGGGTCCAGCAGCCGAGCAACGCCCAGCCCCTGCTCAGCCACACGGAGAGCAAGGTCGAGGTTGTGCAGGGGGCGGTCAGGACGCAGGGAGCAGTAGTCAAGCAGGTGTGGCCTGGACAGAGAGCAGGACAGGGCTCCTCACCACAGCCATCTTCTGCGGGGGTTCACGTGGACTTGTTAAAGAGGCGAACAAGCTCCTATTGGTCGTTCACACCTGACTGCATTCGTTTTCCCCTGATGATCGCCCGAGAGCCTGGCTGCAGGACTAGCTCTGACCGGGGTGTGTGTGTGTGTGGGGGGGGGGAGGTGGTGGTGTAATTGGCTCAGGGGCCCTGCTCCTGGGGAGGGGGAGCTCCAAAAGGGCAGGTGCTTGCCGGGAAGAGGACTGAGAATAGAACCAGGGACACAAAGTGGAGACAGAAAGGGGTCAAAGGCAACCCTGGCAGGTCCATGGGATTTCCTAGGAAAGGGGGGAGAGGTGAGTACAGATCAGGGCCCTCTCCTCTGTGCCCAGGGGGCAGTCGCCAGAGGGACGTGGGAGAATGGGCAGGGTGAGGACCTGAGCCCGGGAGCAGCTGGCTCAGTGGGTGGGGGCCTCCAGGAAGAAGGCTGAGGCCTGTCTCAGGCCAGGCCAGGGCTGGGGGGGCGCCGGGTCCTTCCTCATGCACACCCGTGGGCGTGGGTGAGGGCTGAAGCCGAGCCCGTCACTCCAGCTGCGGGAGAAGTCGGTGATGTTGACCTGAGCGTAGCAGGCTGCCTTCCGCTGGCACCAGACCAGCAGGGCCCCCTTGGCAGACAGCACTGGCTCCAAGCTCCTCCTGCAGGCACAGGGCGCGGGTCAGCAGGGACAGGTGGGGAGGCAGCAGGGCCGGTAGCTCGGGGGAGGCAGGCTGGGTGGGGCGGACTGTGCCCTCCGGTTGTCTGGAAGCTGTCACCTCCGAGCAGCTGGCTTTGAGCTGCAGCTGGGGACAACAAGAGCAGTAGCTCCCGTTCCTCAGCCCTTCTAATGGGCCGGGCACGGTGCTGACCACCCACGCCACGTGGAAGCAGGCGGCTCCCGGTCGCTGCGGGCTTTCTGCCAGCCAGGCCTCGGGCCCCCACACAGCGCTCCACACCTCACGGCCAGGTGAGCTAGGACACCAGTGTTTACCTTCTAAGGATGACACAGTGAGGTGCAGTAAGAGATTGGGGAGCTGCCGGGGTCCCCCCAGATGGGGAGGGGCTCACTGACCCAGGAACACTGACAGGGAGCCTCCCACCTCGGTGCCTCCGGCAGCTCCTGGGGGCAGGTGGGCACTCTTTCAGGCTGGAAAGGACCATCTACACCTGGTTTCAATCTCCTCCCACTCCTGCACGTTCCTCTCGTTGGTAATTTCCTTTCTGTTGCCACTCACTCGTGGACGCCGTGTCCCAGACCGGGTCTGAAGCCCACAAGTCTAGCTCTCACTTCACATACTACAACCCGGACATTCCCGGGGTTGAAGAGTGACTATTAACTGTGTGGATGCCCTGGATCTGCCGTGGGGATAACAGTTGGGTACAATTGCTCTGTGCCTGGGCCTGAGGTGCCAGAGGAAAGCCGTTGGCGGGGCGGGGCGGGGCGGGGGGGGGGGGCGGCTGTGTAACTGGGCACCCAGGGCTGAGACATACCCCGCCCAGGGAGATGTGGGAAATCTGGAAACGCAGGGTGATGACCCAGATGAGTCCCAGGAAGAGCGTCTGGTCTCCATCCCCGACGCTCTCTGGCCCGATGAGGGGGACTGGCACCTGTGGGCACAGCTGGCTGGGCTCAGCGTGAAGCCGGTGCACCTGAGAACACTCAGGGTCATCACTGGTCCAGGGAGCTGGCCACCCCCTGGAGGGTCCTGGGATCTGTCCTGCCCCACAGGGTGCCCAAGGGAAAGCAGGCAGGTACAAGGCCAGGCAAGCAAAGGTTTTCCGACTGGTTGAGGCGTTGGCCCCCAGCCCACCGGGGTGAAGCCCCCGCCCGGTGAGCTGG
Organism: Cnephaeus nilssonii; assembly: GCF_951640355.1. Lineage (NCBI taxonomy): Eukaryota > Metazoa > Chordata > Mammalia > Chiroptera > Vespertilionidae > Cnephaeus > Cnephaeus nilssonii. The sequence goes on from NC_137075.1 coordinate 44,870,612, forward strand.
GCTGGGCCACTGGAGCGGAAATGCTCCCCGTGTGAGGGCTGTAGGTAAACCTGGGTCAGCAGCATTGGTTCAGCTACAGGGGTTGGAGATGCGGGCTCATAACAGTTAATGTATGAGCCAATAGACAACCACTGTCTGCCTCCACCTTCTGGGGCGCCTCAGGGTCTCCAGGGGGGGACCCATCAGTGTCCCAGCTCCTGTTAGAAATGCAGATTCCCGCCCTGGCTGGTTTGGCTCAGTGGATAGAGCGTCGGCTTATAGACTGAAGGGTCCCAGGTTCGATTCTGGCCAAGGGCACATGCCTGGGTTGCGGGCTCAATCCCCGGTGGGGAGTGCACAGGAGGCAGCCGATCAATGATTCTCTCTCATCATTGATGTTTCTATCTCTCTCTCCCTTTCCCTTCCTTTCTGAAATCAATAAAGAAATATATTTTAAAAAAATAGAAATGCAGATTCCCAAACTCCCCCAGTCACACGCTCTTGGGCCAGGACCCAGGGATTTGCATTTGGACAAACACCTCAAGTGCTTCTCATTAAAGCTGGGAACCGGCTAGATCTTTCCACGTGGACGGGGAGGAGGAGTGAATCCGGGAGAAAGGAACAAATAAGCATCAAAGCCACGTATGACCTGGGTCCTTTCACGCTCTGGCCCCGCCCCCCTCTCCTGGTCACATGGCAAGGCCCAGAGGGTTCTTGCACGTCCCTGAGAGTGTAAGCAGGCCTCGGGGCTTCTGCCCTGGCTGTCCTCGCTGCCTGAGAATATTATTCCCCCAGGTTGCCCCGTGGCTACCTCCTCTTCCTTTGCTCAAATGCCACTTTCCCTGTGAGGCCCACCCTGGCAACTTAATTTAAAACCAAAGCCTGAGGACTATTCCTCCTGCCCAAACCCACAGGCTGACCCCTTCACTCTGCCTGGGCGGGGATCTTGGCTCTGTTCCCTGATGCTCTCAGCGGGAATACTGTGCCAGGAAGGACTCCGCTTCCTGGCCCTCTGTATCCGGCTGCTCCTTCGGGATTCAGGCTCCAGAGCATCCGCTATGCCCTGAGGCCAGCCCAGGAGAGACAGTCTAGGAGTCCAGCCCGTCCCTGCTGCCCTCCCAGCACCCACCCCGAAGCGCTCTCCCCGGTGCTGGCTGCTGTTCTCCAGGAAGTACACGCGCATTCGGCCCCAGCTGGGGGGTGGCAGGGCCTCACCCGGATGAGCTCCAGCAGCTGCAGTAGGTGGGTGCCGTTGGCCAGCTCTGTGTACAGGTCCTGGATCTTGAGGCCCACCTGGGAGGGAATGGGGGAGGGCACAGGGTCAGCCCAGCCTCACCTGTCTGCCTCCCAGGACCTGGGAGGTGCAGCCCAGAGCAGCTGCCTCGAGGAGGGAGCATTGGCCTCAGTTGTGCTGTGGGGTCCAGAGAAGTCTCAGCCAGATGACCTCCTCGCCAGCCCCCAGGGTCCACTGGTGGGAGAGGTGCGGGGGGTGGCAGAGGTGGGCTGCGGGCACCAGGCTCTCACCCGGCCGTGCTGGGAGATGTTGATCCAGTTGGTGAATGTCTTCTCCTGCATCCGCTTGTGCTGAGCCTGCAGCTGGCGAATGTGGCCCATGTCGTACGCGGAGTCCCTGGTGGACCTGGGCTGGGAGAGCCAGCTCAGGGCCCTGGGCAGCCCTCCTGCCTCAGGTGTCCTGGAGCCCCAGGGAGCTGCTGGGGAGTGGGGGGCTGATGAGCCATCAGGCCTGGAGCCCTTTGGGTTGAGGGGCCAGTGGGCAGACACTTCCCTGCTGGAGATGTTGGGGGGCTGGGGGCTGGGGGTGGCATGTGGATATGATGGCTCCTCCGTGGGATGGGGTGCCTCTGCCAGGGCTAAGGAGACCCTCCCTGCCAGGCTGCCCACTGGGTGGGGGCTGCAGCTTGGAGCCTAGCCAGGGGAGGTTGGGGTGCTTCTGGCTGGGGCCTGCACTTGAATGGCCCAGGGCCCCCTTTTGCCCAATGCTCTTTCCAGATTATTCTTAGAGCTCTGATGCCAGAGGTCTCCCCTGGGCCGCGGCGATTGGCTGCTGCTCCTTGGGATAAACGGGTGGTGGAAGGGAAACAGGAACCCGCTCACCTTGGCAATGTCTGGGTCTGGGGAGGAGACCGGCTGGACGGATGGGGATGGAAGACGGAGGGAACTGTGGGGCAGGAGGGAGCCGTCAGGAGCGGCGGAGGCTGGGCCAGCAGGACAGTGGGAACTCACAGCCGGCATTATCCTCCCACCTGCCGCGGGGCGTGGCCCAGGCTGGAGGGGGCGGCTCTGAATGCTCCAGGGCCTGGAGTCCAGGCCATTGGTCCAGATCCCCTTCATCATGTCCCCAATGTCAGGTGGGGGCCCTGGCTCCGAAGACACAGAGGCCCATGGGCTGTCCTTCAGTCGCTGGGGTTGGGCGCCCCATGGAGGAGCTGCACTCGGGGGAAAGGAACGAGGGCAGAACCTCTGTCAGCAGCGTTTGCACCCACTTCCCAGTCAGGGACTGCCTTTCTGACCCACAGGGCCTCTCTGGGAGCACCCACAGGGCCTCTCTGGGAGCACGCACAGGGCCTCTCTGGGAGCACCCACAGCGCAGGGGTGGGAGGGAACACGCTGGGCCGGAGCCCCCTCCCGGCCCCTCCTGGGGAATTGTCCGACGCTGGGCTCGGCTTTCCAGCCCAGACAGAAAGGCACCCAAGGGAGACAGAAAGTGCTCCCTCACCCCGGGGCTGCGTTCTGAAAGGGACCCCCCCTGGGAAGGGTAACCTGGACCCGGGAAGGCCATGGAGACCACAGTGGCTCCTTCAAAGCCGTTGTTCCCTAGTTTAGGCTCCAAGCGCCTTTGGGCCCCGGAATTGGCTGGGCGGGGCTCTGAGGACCGCGTGCTTGAGGGAGCGTGAGTTCTAGTTCAGGCGGCTCACAGAACAGTCTTTCCAAAAATAGGGACTTTTTAAAAACGCCGTGGGATGCGGGACAAATGGTTAAAAATCGGGACTGTCCCGCCAAAAGCAGGATGATCTGGTCACCTTACTCTTGGGGCAGGGCAACTCCCCTACATCTGAGAGGAACTCCCTCCCTGCGGTCCTCTCCCTGTGAGGTCCTCGCTCGCAGCCCAGATCCACTCAGTCACCAGCGGCTGCGGCTGCGTGCCCCGCAGTGCTCCACAGCCCACCCTCCCGTCCCGTCTGCTCTCCCTGCCCCTGCAGGTGCTCATCACAGCCCCCAGCCTGCCATCCCGCCTGCACGGCATCTGCCCGGAGCACAACTCTGCTCACACCCAGGAAGGCTCCCCATTGCCTGGACAGAAACAGCTTCCTGCCCACATCTGGGCTTCGGCTTAGAATTCCCTTCTACTCCCCATCCTCCTAGCCTACCTGCCCCAGTTAAAACCCTGCTCCTTCTAGGAAGTCCCCTGCCCCCCACCAGCTTGTTTCCCCTCCTAGGAAGACCCTGGCCCAGGGCACCTGTGTGATGTGACCAGGGGGAGCTGCGCGATGCTTTGTACACTGATCCCAGCAGAGGTTGCTGCAGCGGAGGCTGTTGCGTGGGCTGGGGGACGACTTTTCTGCCCGCTGAGCGCAACTGCAGGAAAGGCCCGCACCTGAGGCCCGGCCCCTCTTTGGCAGCGACTGACCAAGCCCCCGCTGAAATGAGAGTCCCTCTTGGTGTTGGATTACCTACCTTACAAGTAAGTGGAATCTCAAGTCCAATGGGTTTAAACAATATAAAGGGAATGTATTGGCCCACAGACCTGAACCATGAGGGAGCAGGACTTTAGGTGAGGTTTGATCCAGCAGCTCAAATGATGCCACCACAGGCCTGGACTCTCTCTGCCTACCCTCACTCCCCTACCCCAGCAGCTCTGTGCACCATTTCAAGGCCATTTATATTGTTGCATTAATAGACTTGCTTTTTCACATGGCATGATTCAGAGAAGAGAGCATTTCTCCTAAGAATTGAAACCGAAGTCTGAGGGGTCTGGCTCTCATAGGCTTCACTGAAACACATCCAGTCCTGACCCGATTTCTGTGACCAGGGGGATGAAATACTTGGGCTCAGGACCCACCCTGGAAAGAGAGGGTGGGGACTTATCTCACCCAAACCTTATGGCTCAGCCTGAGGGTGGGGAAGTAGGAAGTGCTCTGCAAAGGAAGTTCCAGGTCTGGGTCACCAAAAGGTAGGTGGGTGCCAGTGGGGAAACCCAGAAGTCTGCCCTGGGTGTGCACACCTGTGAGGTGTGGCAAGAGGCAGGAGCAGGACCAGCCAGCCAGGCTCTACCCCGGTCCCACGGCACCTCCCTGTGTGTGGGGAGAGGACCTCGTGGCAGGACTGCTCCTTCGAGGGAGCTCAGTGATGCCCATCCGGCCTCACAAGGGCCCGCCTCCCAGGTCCCCTCTAGTCTTGGCTTCCAGTCTCAGCTGGAGCGTTAGCTCCCTCGGGCCCGCTCCCAGACCTGGCCTCGCCCCCGTGGCTGAGCTGCTTTCCCTCTGAAGAAGCCCCATTGGGGGAGCCGCCCCTAGAGGAAGTCAGGGGTCACAGGGACGGCGTGCAGAAGGGGTACCCGCCCCCTCACCCGGCCTCGTTTCAGATCAGATGACAGGGATCCCCACTTGACCGCAGACCTGCTGACGGCAGCACGCAGCCCCTGCACAACCAGAGCCAGCGGAGGAAAGGTGGTGGTGTTTTCAGAAGTTTATTGATCAGTAGGCTGTGTCTTTTTGTTTGACTTCTAAACAAGGTTACAAAACAAACAGAAGCATTGTGTAGAAACTGCATTGGCTAACTGACACGTAACCTGACACACTCTTAAATCAGGCCCATGTTTCCCTGAATTAACTCAGCGCTTATCTGTCCCAAGAATGTTATTCTGTTAAATGCTCTCCTCATCCTCAAGGCAATTTGTCTGGTTGTTGGGTGTCCCACAAGACGCTGGGTGGTGGACTCCCCGGCGGAGGGCGGGGGGGAGGGGACGTGGAGAGGAGTTCCTGAGGAGACTGCAGACACCGGGAAGGACTGTGGTCAGGGGGGCAGGGGACCAGGGCCTCTCCTGCGAGCTGGTGAGGGCAGGGGTTGGGGAGAGAGCAGGAGGCATTTGCTTCTCCCGCCCTCTGACCCACCTGGACACTCAGTCCTTGGATAATAGAATAACAGAATAAAATTCAGCTCTTCAAGGCCCTCCATCTTGTGGGAGCAACCGAAGCCCCAAGTCAAAGACACTATTGCTGCATAATGACTAGTGTTCCAAACAGAACCCAGTCTAGCCCTGGGGAAGCAAAAGCCGACTAAATGAACGGCCCTCCCCAGGGAGGAGGGACCCCGCGTGGGCCATCCAAGTGCTCGGGGAGAAAGGACGGGTGCTGGGCTGGAGAGGAGGCTGAGGCAGGTGGCCACCTGCACTGCGACAGAGCTGGGGAGCTGGGCAGGTCCCAGGGCGGGTCCTTTACAGATGGTGAGGAGGGCCAAGTAGCAGGCTTACAACTGGGAAGTCAACTTAGGGAGGAGTAGGCTAAAGTTTTCATTTCCCCCCAAACGCCAGACGGCAGAGGTTTGTGTATGTGGCATCACGTGCTGCGTACGAACCAGATTTTCTTTTGTGGAACCATGGAGAGCACGGAGATAGTTCTTAGAGCTGGAGTTTACCTACTTCCACCTTCCCAACCGTCTGTACACACTCTGGGGAGGGGGCACTTTGAAAATTGGGGTGGCGTGGGAAGGCAAGAAGGTCGGTCAAGGTGAACAGGCCCTCCTGTCCCCCGCCCTGCTGTGTGGGGTGGGGGTGGGGATAATGGATGTTTCAGGCACAGATTAAAGGAACTTTGTGCCAGTCGTGGGAAGATACGGTCTCTCACTTGGGTGCCATCCCTAACGTTTTCCAGTCGATTCCAATGACTTCATGTGGGAAGAGAAGATATTAAGAAAAATGGTCACATGATTCCCCCCCCACTTTTTTTTTTCCTCAGCAGGGAAAGGATTCAGCTGTCCGATGCTCTCCCCCTGAGGGCATGGGGTAGGGGTCACAATACCACCCGTTTCCGTCCACACAGAAACCAGAAACCTGTCCATTGGCTCCCTAAAACAGTTTTCTTACATGTCTCTACATACACAACCCTTGGCCATATCTACATATGTACACATTCACAAGTGTCAAAAATACATATTTATGTGACATATATGTGTATATATTTATCTTTATATATGACAATTCAGTAGTTAAAGAAGCAAGATAATTCTGAAAGGAGGATCGGCTGACCCTGGCATCTCTGAACCTATGGACGATTGAACTCTCTCTTCTCAGTCCTGCCCTTCGGTGGATGCCACTGTGCTACACAGGTGGGCAGTCCCCAGGCATTCACAGAGCTCTGCTCACAATACAGCAGGGATTACAACCGTCCCTGTTCTGTGTCTAATTAATTTAAAAGTGCTCAGTAAGAATAAAAACCACGCTATGCATTTATTTCTCTTAAAACAAAATTATTTAGACAGCAAGCTAGGGAGTGTGAGGGCTGGCATCTGGATGCATGCTTCTCTAAAGTGAAACATTTAAGCTGCAGTTCTGGCCCTGGCGTCACAGGTAACATCAGAAAAACAAGGTGGCTCTTGGAAGGCTCAGGTGGGGCTGTTCTGATTTCATGCATTTCTGGCGCTGGGAGGGCCCCATGCCATGTGGCCACGCCATCATTACTTCGCGTCTCTCTGTTTTACTGCCTCAGTCATGATGAAAGGCACCTGTGCCCGAGCCAGCGCCCACATCGCAGGGAGGGAGGGTGGCAGCGAGCATTAACAGCTCCACCTGACACAGGGCCTGAGTGCGCGGACCAGAGGGGCTGACGTGGGGGACCTGGGAGAGACCCTCAGGGAGCCGCTATGTACGGGCCTGCCCAAATCCTGCCTCGTGGTGGGCATTCATGATACGAGCCACACGGCTTTTTGAAGAAAAGGCTTTATATGAAAGGTTCCATCCTGTTTCTGTATAAAGGCTTTTATCTTATAAGAAGAAAAAAAAACTAGACATAATAAAAAGGCCTTTTTAAAAAAACATAAAAATAGTGTCTAAGGCTAGTAGACCGATCTCTTCTCCCTGACAGCCGGGCAGGCTGGCTTCTCATTCCGTGTGCGCAGGCCCAGGACACCGTGCTCACCGAGACACGATTTGCTGAATTTAAATCCTGCCGTTGACCCAGGAGCCCTGGGGGCAGGTGACAAGGCTAAGTGACAACCGGGGAAAACCACCTCTTTTCCTCACTGCCGTTTACGATAAATAGACTTTGCTACAAATTATTGGACAGACCAGTAAGAAAAGCTAATCTTTAGGCTCCAACATGATTTGAAATGAATTCTAGAAATCTTGCTGGGGCCAATAAAACGAATTAATTAATTAATTTCTAATTCCAAGTTCCTAACCAAATACAGCTTGGCAGGGAAGGCCTGGGGGTGGGTGCTGGGACAGACGCTGTTGCTGCCTGTTCTGCTCAGGCCCGTGGAAGGCACAGCACAGACAGGCCCTACACCCTCCTGTCACACGGCGGGCAGCAGCCGCCTTCTCTTTGGTAGACAGTTTAGAGAGAACAGAAACCCTCTCTGCCCTCCCCCCCCCTCCCCCGACTCTAAATATAGCAGGAAACAAATAAATAAGATCTTTGCTCCCTCAGGGCAAACAGGTTTATGATGATGAGTGGTCCAGGGAAGCCCCAGCTCACACCCCAAGCTCCCGGGCTCCAGCAAGCCCACCCCCACACTTACGTCTCTCCCGGATTCTGAGTACTCTTTGGTCAATTTCTATTTCCTTTCCACCGTTACAATCTCCTTACTCACCTCCCCCCGGTATTTTAATAAAAATGCAGGGAATTTTAGAGGTGAAAGGACCGCGTCTAGTGTCCAGTGTCTGCCCTCCCCATTTTACAGATGGGGAAACTGAGGCACAGAGAGGGCAGTGCCTTTCCCGGGGTCACTCAGCGAGTCAGTGGCAGCAAGGACCTCAGGCCCCAGTCCCAGGAGCCCCGCCCCGCACTGCCTGCCCTGTGGGTGGGCCCCTCAGTCAGCCTTCTGAAAGGACTTCCTGTGAGAGGGGGGCACCAGGTGGGGAGGCAGGCTGTTGGGCAGCTCGTAGCCGTCCAGCTTGATCTTGATGAGGTGCTTGGCCAGCGCGAACTCCTCCTCGTCCAGCATGCCGTCGCAGTCACAGTCGGCCAGCTTCCAGATCTTGCCCAGGACGCTGTTGGGCAGCTTGGAGGTCACCATCTCCTTCTTGGCGTTGACGCCGGATATCTTGCCATTGATGGGCGACAGGGCGTAGAAGAGCTCGTCGTAGACGGGCTTGTCTTTGGCCACCACCCACTCCTCCTCGTCGGCGCCCTCCTTGGCGCCCTCCCCGTAGCCCTGGTTGAAGGGGCCCTCGGAGGTGCCATCGAAGGCGCCGCCCTGCACGAGCTGCATGGGCGTGTTCAGCTCCTCCTGGCTGATGAGGCTCATCAGGGACGAGATCTTACTGGTCAGCATGTTGTCCACGGCCTCGATCAGCTTGGGCTTCAGCGAGTGGAATTTGGTGAAATCGTAGTTCTCCAGCTGTTCCTGCAAAAGGAGAAACCACAGACTTGGTGACAGGCACTCTCCTCCGGAAGCAAAGAGGGAGGGGGAGTGAGGGAGGGAATTCTCCCTCAAAGCACACACTCTGTACCGGGGCCTGCTCCAGGGCTCTCTCTTTGGTGGGGTCCCCACATCCAAACTCACCAGACACAGGAGTGGCTTTTAGAACAAGAAGTAAGATGCACGGGATGCAACGCTTTGCTACAGTAGCTAACCCTGCTGGCTGCCGGCGTATGGCTGACCGCGACCCCTCAGGCTGACAGCCTTCCCGCACCCTGCCGTTTGAGCCCTCAGAGACTCAGCATCTCATCTCTTACCACAGACCTCGGCTGATCCTCACAACAATGCTGGCAGCAAGCAAGGACAGTACTAATAGCCGCATGCCACAGAGAGCGCACGGGTGTCCTGGCGGCGTCGAGACAAGAGCCTGTGCCCCCTGCCCTGCCTGGTGCTCCTTGTGCTGTGACAGGACGCTGTGGAGAGGGGCTCATTTGGTAAAACAACTAAGGACACTATTTTTGGATCAGCTTTTAAAAACGTAGTTTAGGGTACAAATAAGTGCAAGTTGAAACTGGTAAGAGGGAACAGAGTAGGGATGGGAAGGGCGAGTATAAATCCAGCCAATATGCTGGTCAGGTCAGGCAGGTTTCAGCTCCTCCCAGGAGAACTGGCCGTCAGCAGTCCGAGTGGCAGGAGCACAGGCTCCAGGGACACCAGGATGATTGCCTGGCAGGACAGGAGCCAACCACGGTGCTGATGGCTGGGCAGAAGTACTCCTCCTCCCTGGGTTCTCTTTGGTTACTCATCCATGCATCCAGGCATCCATACACCCATGCATCCATACATCCATGCATCCATGCATCCATGCATCCGTACACCCATACACCCATGCATCCATATACCCATGCACCCATGCATCCATACATCCATGCATCCATCTGTCCATCCATCCATCCAACATGTATTGGCCATTTGTTATGTGCCAGGCCCTGTTTTAGGGCCTGGGGATATAAATAGGAAAAGCCACAGTCTATACCTTCAGGGGCCCGTGTTATAATAGAGGAAGGACATTGAAGTATCTTTGTTCCTGTCTAAAGTATCTTTGTTCCTGAAGTATCTTTTTCCATGAAAAAGGGAAAAGCCAAGTAATTAAAAGGGAGAGGTTGGGAATGAACACATCAGACAATTAAGGAGAGAAAAGCAACGGCCCCTCAGCTGCCCCCCGCTGAGTCGGGGTGGGGGGGGTCACATCCCCTCATTGTCCAAGGGGAGAAGCCACTGTTCATTACAAGCTTTCTCTTGTCCTGAACAGTGAGGTTACCCAGGGGCTTTCATGAGGGGCCTCAAAGATCTCGTGAAAAATGTCTTCAACAGCAGTTTTGTCAAGTAAATTCCAGGGATGGCAGTTTTATATGGCCTCCCTGTGAAGCAGTTCTGTTGGGACAATGCTAGAGGGCCAGTGCGCCATGTTTGGGAGATGAGGTAGGGAGACTCGAGGAAAGGAGGTGTCACATACCTTCACACCTGACTACTGGTGGCAGAAGTAATGCGATAGTCCAGTGGTCGGCAAACTGCAGTTCGCGAGCCACATGCGGCTCTGTTGACTAATGAGTTTGCTGACCACTGGGATAGGGGCTTAATCATAAGGAACAACAACAGCCTGTAATTATTGGAATCGAGAGTCTAGGTCAGTGGTCGGCAAACTCATTAGTCAACAGAGTGGCAAACCGCGGCTCTCGAGCCACAGTTTGCCGACCATTGTGATAGGCCATTAGAAAAAACAAAACTTTGTGCTATCACAAATATCACACATTTATTGTAAGTATTATAGGGGTGGGGCGGTAAACAAAAATAAAAAATTTAAATCACCTATGATCCCATCACCCAGCAACAACTTGCTAATATTTTGGGACATGCATTTCCACCCATTTTTATGAACACACACACACACACACACACACACACACACACTTTAACTGAAATAAGACCACACTGTTTAATAACCTGTATTTTAAAGAAATAATAACCTGTATTTTAAAGTATTATATTGTTCCATAATATTAATTTTTATACAAACTTCTTTTTCTGTGTGATTTTCCCAAACTAGTTTTTGCAAAGACTGCATCCACTGAAACCTGTTTCTTAGTCTGTGTTCAGCTAGTGTTTTGACAGACATTTCCTTAAATGTCAGAAGCTAAAACAAAAAAACAAAAGCAAAACTCCAAGACCAACCAACCCACCCACCAACCAACAAAAGAATCCACCTCCCACCTTGGCAGGACTGCTTTGTCCTGGGCAGTGCTCCCACACTTAGCCAGGCTGGCTGAACCCCGAATCAGCCCGATGTATAACCTTAGTCTTAATAGCCACAGAATACTGAGTTTACAGCTGAGCCACTGTCATTCACCTTGTCCCACGTAGTTGGATGTTTAGGCCGTTTCCAATGGAGAAGCAAACCTGTGGTCTCCAGGGCAGCGGTTGCCAACCGGTGGTCCGCAAGGTCCGAAAGGTTGGCGACCGCTGCTCTAGGGAACACCAGCAGGGCAGACATTCTCAGTGGTTCATTTTGAAGCGGAGCCCTTAGCTTTAGCTGGTGGAGGGGACAGAGCGGGAAGCTAAAGAGTCTGACATTGTCTCTAGAGAGGCACCTCCAACACTCTTAGCGGCCACTTCTGCAGCTGTAGGTCTCGTAGGGCTGGGCTGACATCATCCTCCCTGACAGACTGTGGGCACGCGTACAGCACCCCAACATCAGCACCAAACGATGCTGACAACATCTCAGTCAGCCAAGGGCACTGAGACAAGAAGGCTCAGGAGGAGGGAAGCAGGCAGCCCACACAAAAATCCACGGCCGCAGCCGCAAACAAGCCCGGATCCCCCGGTGCACAGACACCTACCCCATTTCCTCACGAATGAGCCTGAGCCCTGAGCACACACAGAGCCCTGTGTCTGGCCAAGCAGACAAAGGAGGGTGGTGTCCGCCCAAACTTTCCACCTTCCTGCAGGGGACGTGCCTCCAGACTGCAAACCTCTGGAAAGCTGGCAAGGGGAAACGGCCACATACTTGTGGGGGTGCGCAGGAAGCAGCAGCGGGCACACAGGAAACAAACCCCACAGTGCCCGCCCCCAGGCCTGACCAGGGAGTGTGGGGCACAGATTAAACCACTGCCCTCCCTGTCCTAGGGTGGCTTCAGAACAGAAGTCTTTTTAATGGGATGAATGCACCCCGGGGAATTTAAAGATCAACTCATCAACAATCGCACCTGTCAAAGCCACCAAGCCCAGGACGGCCCCTCCCAGACACAATGGTCAGTGCCCAGCCCAGTCTCCATACACTGTCCCAGGCCCACTCACTCCCAACATTCACCAGAAGCAGTTTTCGAATCCAGAGAAGATCTGAGCAGATGTGATGGCTCTGCTGCCCTCTGCTGTTGAAATGCTGCCATCTCCTGGCTGTGGGGGCCAAATTCTGCTCGGAGGACCCCTGAGGCAGCAGTAAAGGAGGTCTCACCAGGGTTCTCCTTGTTTGCCAGTACGGACACATCGGTGTGGTAAATCAGATTCCCTCCCAAAAGGGAAGGGTGGACACAGGCAGCTCGCCAGCAGGTCACAGGTATCTCCCAGCAGCAGGCAAAAGCCTTCAAAATGCACTTGACTCCTTATGGCTAAGAGTCAACCGGACCAGCTTGGTTTACGAGAGCACAGGGAAAACAGAGACTCAGAGTTGGCATCGGTGAGCTCTCTGAGTGACCCTGAGATGTGCAAAGATCTTAATAAACTAATTGTCAAGCTTAAGCCCTGTCCTGGATGAGGTTAAAGAGATCGAATGCCTGAGGTATAGAGGATGTGACACTCAAGAGACTCAGGGATGACAGAGGCCCTGACCCACACTGTGAACCCTGCCCCGCGCCCCCCCCCCCCCCACGCTTCAGGACAGAAAACTAGCCTGAAGCACACTTCACAGGCTCCAGGCCCGCCTTGTTTCCTGGGGAGTCCCTGAAGGGACTGGGGTGGTGTGATCAGGGCCCAGCTAGCTTCCCGAGGAGGAGGCCTCTTGCAGCTTCCAGGGGGTTGCTCTGGGAACTGCTGGTCTATAAGGCCTGTGAGAATCAGTCAGGGCTGGGCCAGGGTCTGAGAAAGTCACCACCCTAGAGCCTATGATTTACATGTGAGCGGAAAAGAGAGGCTACAGCAAACCTGACAAGCACAGTGACCCAGAGGAACCACACAGGATGTCTACTCAAATTCCCAACTGGGCATGTCATAGTGCATAGTCACATTCTGGGCCTATAGATTCCTTAATGAAAGGTTAGTTTGTGCCTTAAGTGAGCCCTGTCCATTGTTTTGTGCATCTGGGATAACATGCCCTTAGAATGTCAATAACTGTCTTTTCCAGACCCCTTGGAGGAGGCATAACCACCTGCACCAGGAAACGCCTTATTGTTATCTTGTTGCCTCAGACCATCTCTATTTACTATAAATGTGAAATGGTAAGCATCCTGTACCTACCAATGTAAAAGAAGTATGTATCTATTTTACTTTTTATCCAATCCTAGAGATTTCCCTGCTTTGCCTTCTCCTGCCTCCCTGACCTACCAGCAATGGATTGTATGTAACCTTTCTTACGTTTTCTCCTTTATTTCTAAATGTATAAAAAGAACTGCAAAACTACCATTTTTGAAGCATTTGCTCAATCCTTTGAGATTTTTCTTCTGGCTGGTCTTCAGTTTTTTTGCTGAAATAAACGCTTATAAAATTTTCTATAGGCTTGGACATAAGCATACACTAACTTAACGATGAACTCACTCAACACATACTCATTGAGCACCTGCTACATGCCAGGTGCTGGGGATATGGTGGTGAACAGGACATTGGTCACTGGCCTCATGGAGTTGCAGCCAATGAACAAAACATCACTTGTAACAGGAGCACATGTCCCAACAATAAGCTTTGCTGCCAAAAGTTTCACTGCCAACCATGGTCATAGTGGCAAATACCATCATCCATAACGTATACCCCATTGGGGCAAAGATATTTGCCATTTGTTCATTTTTGTTTGTTGATTTATTCTGGGGCCTAGAAAAGTGCCTGGTCATAGCAGGCTTAATATTCCTTGGGTGAATGAATAAGTGAACACAGGTGAATGGGGCACCTGTCAGGTGGGACTCCTCCTTGATCCCAGTCCTAGGGCACTTAGGTGTCCATTGAAGGTGCTAAGGCACCTACCTGTGTGTGGCCTGACGCACAGGGTTCTCAGAGGAAGTTTGGGCCCTTCCTAAATTGTCCATATAACGAGGCTGTGCCTGCTCCGGAGACCTGAGGTGAAGGGGCATATGGCTTCCTTGTTTTCTTCCCCAGGGACTGCCCTTCTGCCCCAGCTCTGACCCGGCAGGCCCAGGCTAAAGTAGTCATCAACTCTGGCCACAGTTTGCTCCCTATGTTAAGGGAGGTCACTGGGGGATGGGTGGGAGGCCTGGGTAGGGGGCTTGCAGCAGCCCCTGGTGGCTCAGTGGTACCTCAGGTCTTGGGAGCAGCATCTTCTTGTGAGTGGGGCATGTGGTAGCCTCACTAGGCTAATGAGCCACAGAAGCCCCATTGGGCTATAGTGTGCACAGTTTTCAGTGCAGTCAAGAAGGCAATTTCCCTTCAAAAATTTCTGAAGGGTGCCAAGAATCAGTTGTCCTTCAGCTGGTCATGGGGTGCAGCGCATAAACCAAGTGGAACCTGCTCAGGAAGTTGCTCCAAGAGGCCCCTAAAATTAGCCATCTTGTGACCAGAAAAAAAAGCAATTCGTCTTCTGAGTACAGGAATAATTATTTCATTTATGGAAGAACACAGATATTTCTGTATTGATTCTGAAGTCAGCTAAGTCCTATTTGACCAGATCTTGTATTGCAGATACTGTATTCTCCCCTGAGCCCTGCCATCGCAACAGTGCGTGTAACCTACCCCTCTTCCCATGTGCACTGTATACTGCACTCCCACTCGGTGTTCTTTCTCTGTGCCTTGGGGCGCAGCCAGCAGGAAGGTATCCTCTATCTGGCCTATGCAGTATTCTTTGAAAGTATGAGCCAAAGTTGGAAAGCCAGGGGACTTTATAGAGTTCCAGCTTCCAGTGGGCCATCCAGCCCCGCGTTCCCCCAGGGCAGCGACCACGGGGCAGGACAGGGCCTTCCCGCTGGGGTGGCGTTTGAATCTCCAATCTCCCCCACTGTAGGCCCCACAAGTCCCCATCTCACTTGTAGATTTGATTTCTTCCTTGTAGAGACACACTTCTAGGAACCTACACCTCCATCAAATGTGAAAAAATAAGAGGTAGTCAGAGAGGGTGACGTGGTTTCTTTTTGCCTGGCCTGCCTCACCGGCTCACGTTGCTGGCTAGCGGCTGCAGCCATCTCAACTTGTACTGCTCTCCTTCCAAAGGACTGTGGCCTTCCATGTGGACAGGTCCCTGCACTGGACTGGAAGATGGGCAGCCTGGCTCAGTGAGGACCATCTTCTTGTCCAGTGCAGGGACCTGTCTGCCTGGCTTGGAAGGATGTGGTCAGCACTGATATGTTCACCTAACACCACTGTGGGCGGTGGGCACAATGGTTGGGCCAAGGTGACTGAATGCAGCACCCACTCGGGCTCATCTGGGCTGCCCACACACAACTCAGGGAGACCTTGAAATCGGGGCAAAGGCTGCCCAACATGGACATTTAACAAAATCCTCAGTGAGCATGTCTTGCTGTGTCCAGAGATGTCCAGCATGTCCACAGAGCCCCATGCCTCTGATGCCTCCTGAGCCTGCAGCAATGACGCTGCCTGAACACGTAATCCCACAGCGCAGGGCAGTGCCGGGCAGGGCTGCTGGAGGGGCAGCCTGGGTGACCTCCAAGGTCACTCCCAGCTCTGATTCCCTTACAGTTCTGGGGTTCCAAAAAACAGGTGTCTTCTCAATGTCAAAACAACATTGAACAGAGCCTGAGAGGTGGCTCAGATAATTTTTTCATGTGAACTTAACTTCTTGGACTGTGTCCCTTTTGTTTAAATGTTTCAGGAGGCAGGCAACTTCTGCCTTATTCACAGCAGCCTGTTACCATGGATCACCACAAGGAAGATGAATTCATTGCACTCTCCTCCATCCTAAACCATGAACCATGTGTACCCTGTGACCAGCCGGACAAGATGGCAGTGCCTCTGTCCCCCGCCCATGACGCTGTAACGGGCGCTCAGTACCTGCATTGCCTTGACCTCCGGGAAGTCCCCCGCAGAAATCTGGTATTCCCGCTGCAGCTGAATGTAGATTTCTGGCAACCTGTCGATAAGCTCTCTTTTCTTGTTTTCCTTTCCAAAAACACTCGGCATCTCCTTTTTCAGGTGGCTGATGATGTAGGCGTGTACCTGAAGGGGTAAATGTCAGTGAGCATGTGCCATTCAGAAGTGCACCAGGACAAACAAGATGGCATCTTATATGCATCACAACACACAGCAGGCACCCATGCAGAGCCATGGTCCTCGGGACCAGAGGAGGGCAAAGACGGGGAGATTACAGCCTGGTTCTGCATGTGTAGAATGTGAGGTATATGAGGTATGTAGGGGAGCTGTCTCAGGGTGAGTGGAAGGGAGAGCTGACCTGGACGATGGGTTTTAGAGCTGGACTTGAGGTGGTAGCAGAGCCACGGGAGTGGATGAGACCACTCAGGGAAAGTGGGCAGAGAAAACCCCACTATTAAGGGTCAGGAGAGGAAAGAGGTGAAAAAAAGATCTTGGGATGTGGAATGTAGCAGATAAGGACTGTGGGAGGACAGATTCAGGGAAGAGGTGACATCTGAGTTGGGCCTTGAAAAACAGGTAGGATGTGTGGGCGAGGGGAGGGATGTGGCAGTCTGGGGGAGGGAAGAGCATGGATGGAGGTGTGGAGGCAACATGCTGGGCCATACTTGGGGCAGTGCCGAATATGAAGATGCAGCGCAGGCTTAGAGGTGGGGAAGGTGGGCTGCGTTTAGACTGCCTGGAGAGCTAGGAGCTGATGGAGGATTTAGAAAGACTGCTGTCCTAGTATTGTGCTAATGACGGCTCTGGGAGAGCAGGGAGACAGGAATAATGCCGAGAGCTCCCTGATTTCCAGGGCTGATGATGCCTGGCTGGGTATGGGTGGGGGTGAGGTGGGCTTGCACAGATTTCTCTTGGAACCCTGTCCTAAAAGGCATCCCTGAGGAAGGGCAACTGACATGGGGAAGTTCTATAGCCATAGTTCAGCTGTGCCTCTGAGTGGCTGTTCCATGGGGAGTGAGCGGGATGGGTGGGGCCTGGGTGGGAAAGATCTTAGTTCTGGTGATTAACCAGAAGACCTAAAGAGAGTTTCAGATACTAAGGCTTCTGGCCAAGATGGCGGCGTAGGTAAATGCAGCATTCACATCTTCCCACAACTATGTCAAAATTACAACTAAACAAAAGAACATCCATCATTCAGAACTGCCTGAAATCTGGCTGAATGGAAGTCCTACAACTAAAGAATTAAAGAAGAAGCCACATGGAGACTGGTAGAAAGGGTGGAGATGCAGAATGGGCTGATCTAATACCCATGAGTGGCCTGTTTTAAATCTGCAGAAATATCTTGGCTGTGGAGGTCTACATGAGGAGCAAGGGGTCCCAGCTCCACACCAAACCCCTCAGCCCAGGGTTCCAGTGCTGGGAAGAGAAGTCCCCATAACTTGAAGCTGTAAAAATTACCGGGGATTGTGGCTGAATGACATGGAGTCTGTGGGAGTCCCAGGCAGTTCCTCTTAAAGGGCCCGTGCACAGACTTATTTGGACTAATTCACTCTGAGCTCCAGTGCAGCTTGAAAGGATCCAGGGACATATGGGAAGGAACTAAATTGTGTGGCATCAGAGCAAGAACTCGGAGGCAGCTTTTCCCAGACAAAAGTGTTTGGACTTCCCTCAAGCCAGAGAGCTGACTGGCAGGTGCCATATCTGAGTTTCCATATCTGGCTCACACTGTTTGCCTGGCCCTGGTGACTCCTTGAGACCCCACTCTACCCAATTTGCAGCCCCACCCAAGTTGTTGGCAGTGGTCTTTCCATATGAATAACCTGTTCTAGCTCAGGTTTCAGACTATTCTAAAATCTCTGAAATAAGCAGCAGCTGGCCTCAGTGTGCCCCATACCTCTCAATAAAAGGCCCCAGGCCTGTAACTAGCAGAAACCTGCTTTGGTTCACAACTTGGCCTCTCCTGGACACCTCTAAGCCCAATACAAGTAGAAACCATCTGCAGGTCCCTCTATAGCTTGTGGCCCCAGGCAAGGTACAGGCAGTGGCTGACTTTGCACCTCCTGTGAGGCCCCAGAGCCAGTGCATCCTGTGGTCAGCTTCAGACAATGCCAGATTAAAACCCTACCACATCCACGAGTGACACATTCAAGGGGAAGACTCTGAGAGCACCAAAGCCCCACTGAAGCAAGTCCTGCTCCATGGGGGTGTCTCCTGCACAGCAGCTCTTCTGCTATAGTTGCAGCTGGTCTGCACAGCCGATTGGCCTGGAGGTCAATTCCTCCCAGTGATGCCAACAGCAAGCATGGCTCAACTACAACAGGACAGGGCACACAGCCCACAGAGGGCTGCACTTAGAATGCCCAGCTCCAGTTACTGGGGAGACTGAGCCACAGGGACCTACAGGACATCTACTACACAAGGCCACTCTACCAATCCCAGGAGACATAGCAGCTCTACCCAATACACAGAAACAAACACAGGGAAGCAGCCAAAATGGGGAGACAGAGAAACATGTTGCAAATGAAAGAACAGAAGAAATCTCCAGAAAAAAAAATTAAATAAAATGGAAGCAAGCAAACTACCAGATACAGAGTTAAAAACAATGGTTATAAGGATGCTCAAGGAACTTAATGAGATCTTCAAGGTACTTAGTGACAACTTCAAGGAACTTATGGAGAACATCAACGGCATGAAAAAGGACCAGTCAGAAATGAAGGATACATTAACTGAAATGAAGAATAATTTACAGGGAAGCAACAATAGAGTAGAGCATGTGAAGAATCAAATCAGTGATTTGGAATATGAGGAAGCAAAAAAACACCCAATCAGCACAGCAAAAAGAAAAAAGAATCCAAGAATATGAAGATAGTGTAAGGAGCCTCTGGGACAATTTTGAGCGTACCAACATTTGTTCATAGGGGTACCAGAAGGAGAAGAGGGAGCAAGAAATTGAAAACCTATTTGAAAAAGTAATGACAGAAAACTTCCCTTACCTGGTGAAAGAAATAGACATACAAGTCCAGGAAGTGCAGAGTCCCAAACAAGAGGAACCCAAAAGGCCCACACCAAGATACAACATAATTAAAATGCCAAAGATTAAAAACAAAGAGAGAATCTTAAAAGCATCAAGAGAAAAACAGTTAATTACCTACAAGTTGCCCATTCAACTGTCAGCTGATTTTCAACAGAAACTGCAGGCCAGAAGGGAGTGGCAAGAAATATTCAAAGTGATGAAAAGCAAGGACCTACAACCAAGATTACTCTATCCAGCAAATCTATCATTTAGAATTGAAGGTCAGATAAAGAGCTTCACAGACAAGAAAAAGCTAAAGGAATTCATCACCACCAAACCAGTATTACATGAAATGTTAAAGTGTCTTCTTTAAAAAAAAGGAAAAAGAAAAAAAATATGAAAAACAAAATGGCAATAAATACATATCTATCAATAATTGAATCTAAAAATCAAAATAAATGAACAAAGAATCTAATGAACAAAATCACCTGATCAATAAAATAGAACCAGAGGCATAGAAACATGGAACAGACTGGAGAATTTCAGAGGGAAGGGCAAAAAGAGATTAATCAAAGAACTTATATGCATATATGCATAACCCACGGACACAGACAATAGGGTGGTGAAGGTCTGGGGTGGGGCATATCTGGGTGGAGGGGAGTAATGGGGGGAGGCATCTGGAATACCCTCAATAATAAAGAAAAGAAAAATAAAAGAGAGTTTCACTGGGGCCAGTGCCCGAGAGCACCAGGAAACGAAACTGGAGCTGAGTAAATGGCTGATTTTCACAGAAACGTGTGCCCAGTGAGCTGTGAGATGAGGATTCCCATAATCTTCCTGTGAACAGTGTAGACCCCAAGATCTCCACAGGTCATTTCTGCACAGGACCAGCTGCCTGGGCCCAGGATGGACAGCAGAAGCTCGCTCCGAGAGAGGGACCCCCAATACATGAGGGAGAGCCCGGAAACCTGACCACACGGGGGTTGCAGACATGACTAATACCTGGGAGGTGAATCCTGCTTGGCCTGTGTCACCACCTTGCACTTTTCCACTGAGTTCCAACTTCAGGACATTAAGAAATGTTCTTTACAAAAGTTCTTTTTGTGTATCTAGAATTCTACAGAGTAATTTAGAAGTCAAGAAAATAACTAAAATAAGAAAGGATGAAAAACGGAGTGGTGATTACAAAACAAAAAATGACTATGCAGCTATGGAAAATCCTATTAAAGAAAACAGACTTCTTCTGTAATCTTGTGGAAGAATGGAAATTAAATAAAGGGAGTAAGTAGATACGTCCCATGGTTCAGCTGAGGGCCTCTGTGCATGGACACACACTGGGCACAGCCAAAACCACTCAGCTAAGACCCGGACACTAAAATAACTGCACAGTGCAAACGCTGGCATGCTCAAACCAGACAATGCCAACTTCTCCATCCCTATGAAGGCCATTTGTACATAAGAACCCATTGTGCTGTCTGGCTACTGCTACAAGTATAGGTTGGGGGAGATGATTCTAAACTTTCTGTCACTAGTAAACTTGTTTATTTAGTTATTTTTCAATTATAATATTTACATGATTCTTTGAGATAGAGAATCCCAAAGTTTGGGAATCTTTACTTTAGAGCAATGGGCTTTAAGTGAATTCCTGAGGATATGATGAATAGGTGGTAAGACCAGTAATTTCCTTTTCTTGGGTAGTGATGCCTGACTCGGTTTGGATGGAGCGGGGGAGGGCCCTGTGTAGCCCTGAAGGACTTGGAGGGCTCCCTAAGACCCCTCACCATCTACTATTGAGGTACCTCCGAGCTTCCAGGCCCTGCTCAGGGAAGGCTGACTCCCCACCCAGGCCCTGGCCCTCTAGGGTTGGCACTCTGTTCCTGAGCACTTCCTGGCACCCAGGGGCCTGCTCTACCTGGGCTGAACTGTGGGTGATGTGCACCTACCACCTCATGCCTGGCACCTGCTCCCTGAGCTCAGCCCTCATGTTGTTCAGTGGCTGATGACTGAGGCTGCTGAATAATGGGCCATGTTTGGACACCAGGCCTCAGGGCTCTGAGATAACTGGGGCAGTTTTTGTGCCAGTCCTCAACTCCCTCCTCCTCCCACCTGCCTGGAGTTACCTGAGTCATGACCCTCAGGTGGCCGACTCATGCTGCAGGATAATCTTAGCCTCAATCTCCACGTCCAGGAAGTTCCACTGGCCTGTTTTGTGGAAATTTCCTATTGTGCTGTCTCTGCATGACCACCCCCCTCCTGCCCTTTCCTGGGCATCCTGAGACAATAACCAGGGTCAGATTCTATGAATGGGCCCCACCTCTAAGGAGCTTATCAAGTTACGAGGTAAATTATAATCCTTAGAATCATGGAGTATTAAATCATGGAGTATTAAATCACGAAGTGAACACCTGGTTCCAGGAAATTCATACGACCTTACTCAAGGTCACCCAGCTAGTTAGGGAATGGCGAGTTGACACCACCATTCAACTGCCTCATTCTTATAGAATTGCTTTCTATGAGTATGAATTTAAAAAGTTACTGAAGCTGTTGAAGATCTGGAATTCAAAATGAACTGCGTCCTATAGAACAAGTGTGGGAAACTTTGAGGGTTGGCTTCTGATTATTCCTAACTCATTTGGAAGGTCATTTACTCTTCCCTTCGGCACACAAGAAACAGATATGAAACACAACACTATGGACACAATGTGGGTAAAGACTGCAATCTTCTGGCAGGATGGCCCCTGTACATTTCTAAGGTCTCGTGGCAAACAGAGCACAGCTGGGAGGGCTGGAATCCCCAGTCAGCATCAACAAAAGCCCTTATGTGTCAAAGGGGTGTCTCCAGATACATGGCGGAGGGAGGGCCAGACCAGGTGGTGGTCCCTGTGGAAGGAGGTGGAAACAGTCTGACGCCTTTTGTTCTTCAGAAGGAGAGAAAACTCACTGAGAAGACATATGGGAGTGGGAAGGGGACAGAGGGAGGAGAGGGGGGGGGCAGGGCAGACCACCACTGCCACTCCCTGAGCAGCTCCCGGAGAGACGGCTAATCCCCGCCTCAGTTTGCTCGTTTGCAATTTATAAATTAGAACCCTTACCTCACAAGGGAGGGTTGTTAAGACTTGAAGGCACTCTGTCCATTAGAAAGAGGAGTAAAATGTTACTTGCTATTGATTAATGGTCAAAGACCAACAGCTGGAGGTAGCAATGCCAGAGAAGGCTTGTGGCCATTTAGTTCTTATTGAAAAATTAATAAACTCTCCATATTTAAATAGTAATAGGGTGAATTCGGGTCCCTAGTGCCTTATTCACAAGTGAAGGACATTGAGCCCTGGGGGCTTTTGAACAATCTTATCTTATCCAATTCACCCATTTATTTTATTGTATAAATCTGGAAAAGCCCAAATGTCACGTTTTCTCTGGGCTAATAACTCCATGAGCAGAAAGATGTGCTCCCTTTAAATGAACATGAACTGACAGTTCACATACAAACTCTGCCGCAACCTCGTTAATTGTGCCCAGTGACAGTGTTCATATATATCCAAGACTGAGAAGCATGTACTCAGACTGGATACATCCACCTGGGCTTGAAGGGCAACCTCCAGCAGCGAGACTGGAAGCTTCCAGTGCTCATGGTCAGTAGGAATGGAATTTGGATATCGGAAGCAGTGTGAGGGAAGTTAGTCTGGAAAAACGTGATTCTACACTGTGCAACCTCATCTGCAAGCTTGACACGACCTGGTGGAGACCTGCGCCTTTGTAGGCCCAGCTGGAACCTTGCATAGAGCACTTAACATCAGAGGATCAGCACATTTTTAAAGGGGGCTTATGATGACATAAGGAATTCTGTTCACAAATACCCAAAAGATGAACCCATGGGGTCAGCAAGTGTGAGACTGCAAGAGGCAGAGAAAAGCAGCTGACAGGTTCCCACTTGAGCGGGGCTTGGCTGTTCTGTTGAAGTCAAAGCTGGCACTGATGGTCATATGATTCTGAACAGCTTAAAGGGGACTTGAGGGGATCACCCAGCCAGGTCAACCTTCAAAGAGACATGCTTCCCTATATGGGCTCAAGCACTGACACACACCCCCACAGCAGCTTGGGGCTGCCCATTGAGCTATTTTTAAAAGCCCCAATGGCGGACCATCATCACCTACTATGGAGTGACTCACACACCTTAACCTGGGTCCCTCTGGTAAAGTTCAAAATGTCTTACTTCTCCACAGAAGGAACTGACAGATGAACCAGAAAGCTGGGCTCTGCACATTACACGTGACCAAGAAGAGAACACGCTTTGAAGATGAAACTAAATTCTGCAGAACTATAGTGAACCCCGAAAATCACTGGCCTCTCCTTTTCCTTCTCATTTTTAGTTGTTCCTTCCTCAAATGTTGACTCATTTTTTTGTTGAGCAAAGATCTCCAAGTGGGCAGGAACCTTTCCTATTCTTGGGCAATGTGTTATAAAGGGTGAGGTCTGCTGGTGAACTGGCTTCGGTTTTTACTTTTGTGCATTTATCCCATAAAACACCATCACCTCAGGTTTGTAAGAGCCTTATTTTTTAATTTGGCTATTTGATTCATAGCTGAATACTACTCAATTATGTTTTCTAAATGCTTTTTGGGTCTTTCCCCAAGTAGCTTACTTTAAAGAATCATGAGACGAACCTCGACTGCGTCTTAGATTATGGACACTCTCCATAGAATGATGTGTACTGATACCATGAGGTGTGTGATCTTTGAGGCTAACCAAAACCCACTCCAGGGGTTTCCTGTTATGTGAAACAGAGCTGTGAAAAAAATACCTAAGTAGAAAAAGCCAGGAAATCATTAAGTTTCAAGAGTTCTTTGGTCAGAGTGCCGTGTTTCATATTATTCAAATGCCATCTTCGTGACACCTCGAGTTTGATCTCCACAGAACTGGCTGGACAGTAACACCCCGTTTATTTTTGGATGCGTCATGAATTCTGCCTCATTATGGTATTCTATAAATAGACACACTCCATACCCCAACTCAGATCTGACACCTCTTAGGTGACATCTGAATACGCTTTTTCAAAATGTCAGCTCGATAAACCTCTAAACTTTTGTAGGTTTCTGTAGAGAATTTTATAGAATAAACAGTGGCAGATCAGCGCAGAAAGCAAGGACACTCATTGAGGAGCAATGGATGCCGTCCACGCTGGATTTCAGGTGAACGCTTTCCAGGCCAAGGAGTCAGACTCGCTGGGGTTGAAATCTGTATTTTGCAACTTACAGGCTACGAGGCCTTGGGCAAGTGGCTTCACCGCTCTGAGCTTTAGCTCCCTTTAGCAGGAGAAATGAAGACAGTGCCTGACTGTGCAATTACTGGCTGGATCAGACAAAATTACACATTCAATGCAGACCGTAATGCTTCTGAAACACGGCAGGCCCTCTGCAAGGGTTGACTTGCAAAAGGAAGACTGGATCAAGAGAAATAAAGATGAACACACCAAAATCTAAGAGTATTTTTAAGGAATATAAATACGGCAAAAAGAAAATCTCAGGTGACTCCGTGTCCGTTTAAGCAACAAGTTCACCAACGGCCATGCAACTGCAGGTGGTGTAAAGTGGATGGCATCGCAGGCCGCGGGCCGAGCTCTCCTTTACCCGCCCGGGGCTGTTCCCGGCCCCCTGCACAGCTTGGTGCTGCCCCGGAGCACACTGGCACTGAGAAGCTCGGGCTGGATCAGCTGTACTTTAAACATGTTCCTTTATAAAAAGGAACAAGCCAGCACTATTCTCAGGAAGAAAAAAAGAAGACAAGCTTTTTTCCTAGAAGTAAACTCAGCAAGTTGACTGCTCCCTGCCCCCATTTACACAGGCCTCATTATTCCCGGTGTCCGTCCAAGGCAGTATTTTGTGCCTCTCTAGACCCAGGCCACACTGGCCCATGCAGAGGGAGGCAAATGCTCAAGGGTGGCAAAAAGTGCCACGTGCTTGGCACTCCCAGTGAGCTCCCGGCTCTTTCTTTTTTAAAAAAATGTTTTTATTGATTTCAGAGAGGGAGATTGAGATATATAAACACTGATGAGAGAGAAACATCGATCGGCTGCCTACTGGGGATTGAACCTTGACCAGGAATTGAACTGGCAACCTCCTGGTGCACAGGATGATGCCCAACTGAGCCACACCGGCTGGGCTCAGCTTTTTCTTTCTTTATATGATCAAATACAGCTGCATCTTGAGTCACTAGGCTCTCAACAATGACAGGTAAATTAAATATGTCCATGTGCATTTAAAAGTAGTTCAAAAAAAATCTTGAAATCTACAAAGGCTATGACATGATTTACCAGCCTTGATTAGAAAATAATGTTGGGTATCGAGTACCCTGAAGGTTAAGTCCAGCTGTATCCACTGGAGAAGAGAAATACCGCATGCCAATAGGTCACTAACACCTGTGACTGCTCTTCTTAGCCCCATTTTACAGATTAGAAAACAGGTTTGGAGGGGTAAGGCCATTTGCCAAGGTTAGAGAGCTAGGAGCCAGAATTCAAATGGGGACACCAATCTCAAGGCTCTCTTCTACCCTCTGACAAGTTCATTCCCTAAGTCTCCTGGGATGGGGCACCCCCTTTCTCTCAAGAGAGCGGGAAGTGTCCCTGCCTGAGGCTGGTGCCGGACTGTGCTGCTTACCTTGGCCAGCCTCGCTCGCTTGATGAGGTCGTTGAGCTTGCGCACCGCTGCCTTCTGGGGGAGGCTCTGGATGTCTCTGAAGAGGTCCTGGGCCTCGGCCTCGAAGAGCCGGCGGTTGTCAGTGTTCTGCAGGGGCTGCGCCCAGAAGGAGCCGATGTAGACGCGCAGCACCTCGGGCGTGTTGATGACTTTGCCCAGGGACCACATGAGGGCTCCGTAGACGCGCATCAGCTGCTGCGTGTCCACCTGGTCGGCCTTGTTTAGCACCACGCGGATCTTGTCGTCCTGGCCCCGGAAGGCCTTGATGGCCTCCGAGAACTCGTCCGAGATGTCCAGTTTGTGAGCGTCAAAGAGCAAGATGATCCTGTCGACCCGCTCAGCGAACCACTGCAGGACCTGGCAGAAGTCGTACCCTGGGTGGAGAGAGGAGCACGTCAGTACAGCCTGCTGCGTGTGGGAGACACATGTAACGAGAGTCTGGGAATCACTGGTCCTCCAGCAGTGGCCAGGGAGCGGACCCGTCTCCAAGCTGGAGGCAGTGGAGGCCTCGACCTGAAAATCACTTCAAATGGGGCCCCTGGATTGGGTGCATCTCGTTAACCCTGGTGCTCCCAGGAGCCCTTCTGTGGGAAGAAACAGGGATTAGAAAGGGGCTTGCAGTCACATTAGGCACTGCTTATTCCCAAATTTCAGCGAGTCCTCACAAGTCTCCTATTTCCCCTAGCACGGTCTTTGGATCGATGGAAAAGATGATCAATGGCTCTATAAAACCGCAGGCCCTGGGTCAAAAGCTCCTACTTCTCTCAGCTTCTCACTTTCTGACAGTACCAGAGATGGAGAAGAAAGAAAACCTGTTGGCCACCTGGAGACCCACTGGGTGTTCAGTAAGCACAACAAGAGAGGAATTGCCTTTTCTTGACCCAAGTTTTTAAGAGTGTTAAGGAGGTCAAAGGTTGGGCTGGCTGAAATTGTGACCAATATTTATCATTTGGACTATTTATATCTTAAGGATGTTGTAAATATTTTTAAAAAATTATGTCTCACAGCCATTCTATGAAATGGTCTCCTGCCAATTGCTTTTTTAAAGTGGCGAGGCCCACCACAAGCTCTGTTTAGTTTGCTTTGGCCACGAACCAATACACTTCACATCATGCAGTTACAGCAGCACACCTCAGCCTGTGGTCAGGCTTTCAGGATTTCCCCAGGGAGCAGAGTCCCCCAAAAAAGCTAATAAGAGGAGGTTTATTTTTAATCTCAATCTGATTAGCTTCAGAATCAGAGTCTCAGTGCAGCCAATCAGGGCCTGGATGGCATCTTTCTTGACTCCTACTGGAGTGCGTGTGTCTCTTGTTTTAGATTTTGAAAACTTCCGAATGCAAACAAGTCTAGAGAATCATAAATAAGTCTAGTTTATTTATATAACAAAATACCATACAGCACTGAGGATGAACTAGATTTTTACTTGTCAACACAGGCCAATCTCCAAAAAAATTGGTGAGTTAAAAACAAAACAATCAGTTTCAAAAGGATATGTACAGTCTGATAACGTTCAGGTAAAATGCAAAAACAAAACCAAGAAATACTCAATTGCCTATGGATGCATACTGCAGCAGAAATACAAAAATGTTAACACCCATTTTGGGATATTGGGAGTGAGGGATCTAAGATGGATGAGAAAGTGTCTAGAGGACAGTGATCTATTTGGCAGAAATAAAGAAATCCATGCACTAAACTTCCCATGAAATTTGAAGAGCAGGTGTAAGGGGAGTAGTTGAACGAGCAAACTGATTCAGACACATTTTTAATGTAAAACTAAAGTGCTCAGCAATGCTGAGGCGGCCTGTGCACCCGTCCTCCCGGAGGAAACTGCTGCCCGAAGGCGGTATTTATCATCAGCACCCGTTTGTGTGCTCCCGGGTCAGGAGGTTCACTTCTCTATTCTGCCTCACTCCTGATTCCCAGGGGACGGCGAGGACAAAAGTAGTCCTCAGAATGGGGCCCAAGTTTACTGTCATTGCTGTCAGCAGCCAGTGTAGAACAGAGGAAAATAAAAAAACCTATCGAACGGGTCACACAGCAGCATGTAAAGAGATTCAGAGTCAAGCTCTCACTCTGAGTTCTTTCCCTGTGAGGCCAGAACAAACTGTCTCCCGAGATAAGAGTAAGTGGTTCTGTCACTGGGGACTGGCTTGTGGGCCAGAGAGCCGCAGGTCCTGGTGGGGGACCAGCAGATGGAGGGAGGCGCTGTTCCTGGGAGCTGGGAAGGCAGCTTGGACCCGCCCCCCAGAAGAACCTGCCTGTGAACGTGCTTTTCCAGTAGTGATGATTGGCCTCTCTCTGACCCCAAAACTTTCTCACTTGGTCTCCTTTGTGACCAAAATCAGGTAACTGGAGGTTCAGAGACAGGTCAAAGAATATCTGTGTTGGGTGCACAACATGCACTTTTCTGAACGCCCTTCCTGCCGTGGTTGGGAGGCTCCTTGTGGGCCAAAGCAGCTGCCGGTGTGGCACACAGGCCCTTGCCTCATTAGAGCAGGTTAGGGCACAGGTGGTCTAGAATCAGACAATCATCGCCTCCCACCACGGCGAATTACTGAATCTGGAGGGAATGATGCAGACACAGGGAGAAGGGAGAATGAGACTTCAATCATAGTGGTGGTGGCTTCCTAAGCTAGCTTTTGAGCCATGTTCTCCAACCTTCTCATTCATTCTGTGAACATCCTGATCTTTTAGAAAAGTCATTTCCTGCTTAAGTTAGCCAGAATCAGCTTCTTTGGTGTGCTACCAAGGGCTGTGACTGTAAATAATCCCCCCACCCCCCACCGCCGCCCCACATCCGACAATTTCTGACTTCTGCCTGCTTCTTACAATCAGTACCGAAGGAGACTTGCCACGCCCATAACTGTCACCACAGGTGCACACGAAGGTCAGCCAAGCAGACAGCATCTCTTCCTCCGAGGGCCACCTGGCTGGAGGGGTTGGCCCTGATGGCAACACATGTGTTTAAGCTTTAACTTAAATTTGAGTTCCTAATTGTTACTTTCAATGTTTTTTAAAAAAAACACTTTATTCCAATGCTTTGGTGCAATAAAAAGTTAAGGGCACCGAACTGTCAGATGTAAATTTATTATAAGTGAACCATTACTCATCTCTGGAGGAATGGCTGCACGTACACATTCTCTTGTTTTAAGATAACAATGAGAGCTTAACAAGGTTAGAGTAGTACAGGTAGGTAGATAGGTGTTTGTCACTGAGCAGGTGCAAAAGGATCATTTGTCAGACATCAGGCGTCACAATCTAAGGTGAAGAAATCAGTGTTTCAGAAGAAACCAGAATTATCAAAGCTGAGAAAGGTTGGTTTACTCAATCCCCCACCCCAGTTTTTATTATTATTTTTTGGCGTTAAGTACATTCATGTGGTTGTGCAATCACCACTACCATCCACCCCTAGAACTCTTTTCATCTTCCCAAACTGGAACTCTCTGCAGCATTGTCTTTCTGTGACTGGCTTCCTTCACTTTAACATAATGTCCTCAAGGTGCATCCATGTTGTAGCATGTGTCAGAATTTCCTTCCTTTTTAAGGCTGAACAGTTCTGCTCAATTCTTCTATCTTCATGATATAAGATGGGCACTGAATCCCTATCTACCAAAAAGTTCTGGCTGATTTTTAAGAAATGATTTAATTTATGATGTTTAGTCTGCCTGAATAAAGGCAGAAGGAAAACAGTGACCTAGAGACCACTGATTCTCAAACGTGGCCTTGCACCAGAATCAAGAGGCCTGCTAAAACGTGGACTCCCAGCAACTCCCAGAAACACAGACTCCAAATCCCTGTGTTTGGGTTTGGTGACCTGCATTTTATAAGCTCCCCAGCTGAGTTCGATGCCTGGTACAGTTTGAGAACCACTGCCTTGGACTGAATACTAAGGCATGGATTGCAGCTATGTCTATGTTATTGTTGGTCAGCAAAACAAAACACACTTAGTTTCTTTTTATTATTAAAAGTTACCAATAGATGGTTAGATGGTGCATCATGGAATTGAGGAAACACAGACTTTGAATCTGTTTATTTGAAGATGGATTTTAAAATTCATGCAAGCTCCACTATTACTGCTCCTGCTGGGCCTTGGCCCTGGCAAGCCCTTCCCCTCTGGTTTAGGATCTAGAAATCTAGCCTAAATCTTCCTCATTCTTCAAAACACGTGGGTGAGCCTTGATTAAGCTATATGCTACTTAACTTCTTTAAGCCCCCATTTTCTCATCTGTAAAATCAGGTTAGTGAGTGATTTCATGAGAAAATGCCTTTAATGTGTCAATATAGTGTTGAGAGGTAGTAACCTTTGAATCGGTATGAGCTAGTACTATTGTTTCTGCTCCCTCCTTGGCTGCAGGTGGACTCAACTGCTCCCTCTTCTGAGCTCCCGGAACCCTTTGCTACGCTCCTATCACACCCCCTTACAGAGTGTTATCATTGGATGGATGGATGGGGCTCTTATTAGACCATAAATTCTTTAACTGCAGGGACATGTCTTCCTCATGGTTGCACAAGACAGTGGTTCTCAGTGTGGGCTTCGGACTCAGGCTGCCTGGAACCTAATCCTGGCTCCATTACTCACTAGTTCTGAGATGTGGGCAAGTTACTTAACCGCTCTGTGCCTCTTTTCCTCATCTGGAAAATGGAGCTAATGATAGTATCCACATACCTCATGGGGCTGTGGAGTTAACATATGTGGAAGCATTTAGAAACATCGTGGCACCTAGAAAGCTCTCCAAAATGTTATCTACTAGTTATTTTTAAAATCTTTGTGTCCGGTGCCTGGTCCATGGTGGGAGGTGCAATAAATGTTTGTTGAAGGGTGTCTAGCTTGGCAAAGTATTGTCTGCCACCATGGGGAGAAACAAAATTAATTAGCGTAAAGGTGACAGTGCAACGAAGCATGAGCCAAGCGAGGGGACCGGTGCTCAGAAAATAGCGAGTAAAGGACAGAGCCTGCGCAGAGAGCCGCTCATGCTTTATAAACAGAGCTCGTGGCCTTTCTTTTCCTGCTTGTGAAACGGATGAGTTCTACCAGTTGGTTTTAAAGACCCCAGGTTACACCTAAAAGAAATCCCTGGTTCTATCGCAGATACTTCCTGGCGTAAGAAAGTCCAGTGTATGAGCACGCTGGCTGGGATAACGCAGGGCATATGCTGTACTCAGTAAGGGGAGAGTAGTGGATGTTCCCAAAGATTCTGTTACAGAAGGTGGCCAGGTCCCATTTAACATGAAGCAGGTCTGTGACAGGACCGCCACGTAAAAGCGGGTTGAAAACCAGTGGTCCTCAGACTGAACGTGGCCCCCGCTGCTGCTCTGTTTGGCCTACACAGTGTCTGCATTTTGAGTTGACGGTCTTTGGTGCAGACATGCGCTGTCCACCTGGTGCCCACTTCTGAGTGAACACACCACGGCTCCGACTCGGCCTCGGAGACCAAGCTGTGCCCTCTGAGAAGCCACCCTAGCTCTCTTGGGCTTTTGTAGGGTCTCACAGCACCCAGAGAACGGTACTGTGTTAGTTCTCGGCGTTTCCCTGGCTGGGCCTGGAACGTCTGGGGGTGGGGCACCTTCCTACCTGCTCTCTCAGCAGCTAACAGTGCTCACCAAGAGTGGGTCTCAGCAAACGCTTCTGAGGACTGAATGTTTTCTGTGGAAGTGCATTAAACATTGCCTGATTTGGCTTGAGACAATTTTTTGGCACACATCTCTCCAGAAATTGGAAATACATCTTGGAATTTAACAAAACATGTTAGATACAAAAGTAAAGAATGGATTAATTAATAATTACCAAGTGCCTAGGATGTGGCTGAAACTGTTGCTGAGGAACATACAGCTATAAAAAGGAGACTGCTAGCTTTACCCATAATAGCCCTCAAATGCAAACAATCCAAATGTCCCGAACAGGTAAACAGATAAACTGTGGTACATCTACACAGTGGAATTAAAGCGATAAGCTGACACATGCAACTTGGGTGGATCTCAGAAACATCATGGTGAGTGAGAGAAGCCAGGCACTAAAGAGTACACACTGTGTGAGTCCATTTAATCTAAATCCCGGAACAGGCAGAGCTAAGCTACAGTGACCGGGAACAGATCAGCAGTTGCCTGTGGCTGAGGGTGGGGCTGGGACGGACTGCCAAGTGGCCTGAACAAAGAAGGAACTTCTCGGGGTGACAGAAAGTTTCTATTTCTTGATGATGATGTTGGTAACACGAGTATGCACGTTTGTCAAAACTTGAATACAATTAAAATAAGTGCATTATTACATGCTGTACTTCAATAAAATTGATGTAAAAAGTAAAAAATAAAGAAGAAATAAAGAGGAAAAGGAGGAAGGAAAGAAAGAAAGAGGAGGGAAGAAAGAAAGAACCGAAAGCTGCTAAACTGGTTTAAAGATACGCATCTCGCGAACTGCTGCAGGACCTGGAAG
Source organism: Cnephaeus nilssonii (assembly GCF_951640355.1). Lineage (NCBI taxonomy): Eukaryota > Metazoa > Chordata > Mammalia > Chiroptera > Vespertilionidae > Cnephaeus > Cnephaeus nilssonii. Next base: position 44,902,578 of record NC_137075.1, read on the forward strand.
ATGAAATCTGTTCATCAAGGGGCCATGTAGCTAATCGGGCTGATATGCAGTTGAATTTAGCTAAAGCAGGAGCCCTACACTTTAGCTGAAATCAGTCTTAATCAAAGAAATTAATGTTAAAATTTGGCTAATCCATTAGAATTTTGAGAGTCGTGTAATTTCACATGATCTGCCTTCTGGCCGTGGTGTGAAAAGAGCCTCTCTTGGTGATGGATTAGGGACAAGAAAGCTCTGAGTGTGTGTGTGTGTGTGTGTGTGTGTGTGTGTGTGTGTACATGTGAGCATGCATGCAGGTGGTATGTATGTATGTATGTAAGTACCAGTGTGTGGGGGGTATGTGTGTGTGCAGGAATCAACATAATAATAGAACTGTCTCCATGGTGCTCAATATATTTTTAAAATTTATTCATTCAATTATAGACATTTCAGTTCTATAAGAACTTTCAGTGGAACTTTTATTAGCCTGGAACAAAACAGAGATGTAATCAGTCCAATGTTTAAAAATATAATTTCTATCTTTGCAGAAAGACCCAAAAGCTCTATAGCCCTGGGAGCTGGGAAAGAGTGTTTGTCCTGTGGAAGATCCCGCTTGGCATTCCTGGCTCCATGTTCTGGGAACTAAGGGAGGGGGCAGGAAGGAAAGGGCCCCTTCCACCCAATCAGGGGCTTCCGTCACAGCCCCCATGGAAACTGGTCTCCATCCCGGCCACAGGGACCCACCAGGAAATGGCATCTGAGGTTAGAACAGTAGCCCCCTGGCTCAGGTAAATATAGGGTGGGGGCCCTAAGGAGGCAAATTTGGCGGAATAGTTTTAATAGAACAGAAAAAAAAAAAGCCTCAATTTGTTCCCAGAGCCAAGTTTCTAATTACATGAGTTTTAAACAAGACTTGTGTCAATAAAAGGATGCAAGATAATGAAGGACAGCAGGACTGAGGCCAGGTTCTCCCTCCCATGCCCCCAGCTCCATTCTTGGGGTGGCCAGGCCACTGGCCAAGCTGGACTCGGCCCAAGGCTCTGCTCAGACTGCTCCGCTTTGATAGGCCCTGGCTGCCCCGCTGGAGCTGGCAGCTAACATTCAGGGTGGGCATTCACACCCCTCCCCCAACACTGACTGTGTAGATTTGTTTGGGTAACACCAGCCTCTCTCCCGAGACCCCTACGTGTCGTGTCTATCTTTGTGTCCCTCTAGCACCTAGTTGATTGTCCAGCACAGCCTGTCCCTGTCCTGCAGGCGCTGAGAGAGTGCTGGAGGCCCCTTAACGCCTTTCTCATCCCTGCTTCTTCCTCTCTAATCCACCCCTAAGAAAGGGTCAAATATTCCCACCCCTTCTTAGGGCTCAGAGTCCCCAAAACTGTGAGGGTCCTGATTACTTCTAGATAAATTACTTCTAGAACCTGTTTACAGAACAAGTTCTCCATCACTAGCCCCAACCTCACCCCTCTAGCCTTTTCTCATAGCCTCTCACTAAACCCGACTACACTGGGCTCTTTGCTGTTCCCCAAAAGCATCCTGTACTTTCCTGCTTCTGCACCTTTGCACAGACTTTTCCTCTGCTTGGAATGCCCTCCCCTCTGCTCCATCTCCAATATACATATTCTTTTATTGTTGTTGTTAACGAGGATATTTTTTCCATTGATTTTGAGAGAGAGTGGAAGGAAGGGAGGGAGGGGGAGGAGAGAGAGAGGGAGGGAGGGAGGGAGGGAAGGAGGAAGGAGAAGGGAGAGGGAAAGGGAGAGAGAGAGAGAGAGAGAGAGAGAGAGAGAGAGAGAGAGAAACATTGATGTGTGAGAGAGACTTCAATTGGTTGCCTCCTGCATGTGCCGGACCGAGACTCATGGACAGATGCTCTAACCACTGAGAACACTGGCTAGGACCAATATACATGTTCTTTAAAAAAATATTTATTGTTGAGAGCATTACAGATGTCCCCCCATTTTCTCCCCCACTGTTCCCCTCCACCCAGTTCATGCCCCACCTCAGGCCTTCACTACCCTATTGTTCATGTCCATGGGAAATGCATATACACATATAAGCTCTTTGGTTAATCTCTTCCCACACCCCGTCCCCCGCCCCTGCCCTCCTTCCCTCTGAGATTCGTCAGTCTGTTCTATGTTTCTGATTCTATTTCATTCATCAGTTTATTTTGTTCACTAGATTCCATGCATATGTGATACTTGTCTTTCTCTGACTGGCTTATTTTGCTTAACATAATACTCTCCAGGTCCCTCCAAGCCGTCTCAAAGGGTAAGAGGTCCTTTTGTTTAAAATATGTTTTTATTAATTTCAAAGAAGGGAGAGGGAAAGAAAGATAGAAGTATCAATGATGAGAGAGAATCACTGATTGGCTGCCTCTTGCACACCCCCTACTGGGGATCAAGCCCACAGCCCAGGCATGTGCCCTTGACCAGAATTGAAACTGGGACCCTTCAGTCTGCAGGCTGATGCTCTATCCAATGAGCCAAACCAGCTAGGGTGAGATCCTTTTTTTTTTACTGCTGCATAGTATTCCACTGTATAAATGTACCACAGCTTTTTTATCCACTCATCTGCTGATGGGCACTTGAGCTGTTTCCAGATCTTGCCTATTGTAAATAATGCTGCCATAAACATAGGGATGCATATACTCTTTCTGGTTGGTGTTTCAGGATTCTTAGGATATATTCCCAGAAGTGGGATCACTGGTCAAATGGCAGTTCCATTTTTAATTTTTTGAGGAAACTCCACATTGTTTCCATAGTGGCTGCACCAGTCTGCATTCCTACCAGCAGTGAACTAGTATTCCCTTTTCTCCACATTCTAACCAGCACTTGTTTATACATATTCTTATAGCATTATAATTTTTCTTCCATAGCAGTTATACTCTACTAGTACCCCAGTGCACAGATTCATGCACATTGAAAGGAAATTAATTAGAAGGTGGCCAGCAGGGCAGGACTGGGTGAGATGGGCCAGACACGCCCTGGAGCCAACCTCCCATCGTCCCTCCCAGCCGGCCGGCACCATGGCTCAAAGGGTGTCTGCGGAGTGAGTAGGGCCCCTCCAGTAGGTGGGGTCCCTGGGCCTGGCCTGTGGGGAGTGGGCCAAAACCAGCTCTCCTACATCCCCCAAGGGGTCCCGGATTGTGAGAGGGCAGATCTCAGGTGATGCACCCTGGAATTGGGCTCCCTCCTCTCTGGTTCCAGGGTGTGTCACCCGAGAACCACTGCTGCCAAGTCACCGCAGCTCGGCAGCTCCTGTGTTGAGCATCTGCCCCCTGGTGGTCAGTGCACATCATAGCTACTGGTCAGAGTGTCTGCCCCCTGGTGGTCATTGCACATCATAGCTACCAGTCAGCTGGTCAGACGGTTGCTTAGCCTTTTATATATAGAGACTAGAGGCCTGGTGCACGAAATTCATGTACGGGGGGTTGTGTCCCTCAGCCCAGCCTGCACCGTCTCCAATGTGGAATCCCTTTCACAGTCCAGGACTGCTGGCACCCAACTGCTCACCTGCCTGCCTTCCTGATTGCCCCTAACTGCTTCTGCCTGCCAGCCTGATCACCCCTAACCACTCCCCTGCCAGCCTGATTGATGCCCAACTGCTCCCCTGCCAGCTTGATTGCCCCTATCTGCCCTCACCTGCAGGCCTGGTCACCCCTAACTGCCCTCCCCTGAAGGCCTGGTCCCCCCCAACTGCTCTCCCCTGCAGGCCTGGGTCCCCCCCAACTGCCCTTCCCTGCAGGCCCTGTCCCCCCCAACTTTCCTCCTCTGCCGGCCTGGTCACTCCTAACTGTCCTCCCCTGCAGGCTTGATCACCCCCAACTGCCCTCCCTTGCAGGCCTGGTCCCTCCCAACTTCCCTCCCCTGCTGGCCATCTTGTGGTGGGCATCTTGTGTCCACATGGGGGCAGCCATCTTTGACCATATGGGGGCAGCCATCTTGTGTTGCAGTGATGGTCAATTTGCATATTACTATTTTATTAGATAGGATAGAGGCCTGGTGCACGGGTGGGGGCTGGCTGGTTTGCCCTGAAGGGTGTCCTGGATCAGGGTGGGGGTTCCCTTGGGGTGTGGGGCGGCCTGGGCAAGGGGCCTGTGGTGGTTTGCAGGCTGGCCACGCCCCCCCAGCGACCCAAGTGGAGGCCCTGGTATCTGGAATTTATTTATCTTCTATAATTGAAACTTTGTAGCCTTGAGCGGAGGCCAGGGCTGGCCAGGGCCGACCAGGGCAGGCGGGAAGCTTGGCTTCCTCCATCGCTGGGGGCAACCCAAGCCTCCTGCTTGCTCCAGCTCTGTGGCTGGCCGCCATCTTGGTTGGGTTAATTTGCATACTCACTCCTGATTGGCTGATGGGTGTGGCTTGGTATAGTGGAGTGATGGTTAATTTGCATGTTTCTCTTTTATTAGTGTAGATCAGGGGTCCTCAAACTTTTTAAACAGGGGGCCAGTTCACTGTCCCTCGGACCGTTGGAGGGCTGGACTATAGTTTAAAAAAAAACTATGAACAAATTCCTATGCACACTGCACATATCTTATTTTGAAGTAAAAAAACAAAACGGCAAAAACACCCGCATGTGGCCCGCGGGCTGTAGTTTGAGGATGCCTGGTGTAGATAGTGATATATTTATTTGGTGATTACAAGACAGCAATTCTACGAGGCAGACACTCCACCTCTCATTTCGTTCACCACTGTACAGCCAGTATCTACTATAAAACATAATAGGTTTTCAATAAATTTGGTTTATTCTTTGAAAACTTAAAAATAGAACTACCATTTGATCCAGCAATCCAAAAGAATTTAAATCAGGATCTTGAAGAGATATTAGCACTCTCATGTTTACTGCTGCACTACTCACAATAGCCAAGATGTGGAAACAACTAACTGTTCATTGACAGATGAATGGATAGAGAAAATGGTTGTATACATACAGTGGAATATTATTCAGCCTTAAAAAAGGAAACTGCAGTATGCACAACATGGATGAAGCTGGAAGACATTATGTTAAGTGAAATAAGCCAGTCATAGAAGGACAAATACTGCATGCTTCCACTTACATAAGGGATCTGAAATAGTCAATATCAGAATCACAGAGTGGAGTGGTGGTTGCCAGGGGCCAGTGGCAGGGAAAACAGGTAGTTACTATTCAACAGGCAGAAAGTTTCAGGTAAGAAAGAGGAGTAAGTTCTAGAGATCTGTTGTACAACACAGTGCCTACCTACACTAATAAAAGAGAAAGATGCAAATTGACCGTACCATCACGACATCCACCAGCCAATCAGGAGTGAGTATGCAAATTAACCCAACAAAGATGGTGGGTTAACTTGCATATGCAGGCGCCAAGCAGCTGGGGGCGGGGCGTTCCACACCGCTCCAGCCGCTCCGGGCCTCTGGGCAGCGTGGGAAGGTGGAAAGGTGGCTCCGGGCCAGAGTGAAGGCAGAAAGACGGCTCCAGAAGGAGCGAAGGCGGTGCCAGCAGCCAGGGGAAGAAAGGCCCATTCTTGCATGAATCTTCATGCATCGGGCCTCTAGTAGTTAATAATACTCTATTATACACTAAAACATCTAAGAGGGTAGGGGGTAGGAGGGACTGGAATAAATTAACCAAAGAACATATATGCAGAGTCCATGGACACAGACAATAATGTGGTAAAGGACTGGGTTGGGGGTGAAGATTGGGTGGAGGGGGCAAAGTGGAAGAAATGGAGGACCTCTGTAATAGTGTCAACAAAAACATTTAAGAGGGTAGATTCCCACGTTAAATGAATAAAATAAAAATAAAATAGAATAAACTTGGTTTAATGAAGTGAATTGACATGAATAAGAAGTGTAACTGATTTTTTTTTTTTAGCAAGTTTGAGGATTTAGCTACTTAAATAGTACTGTGAGTTTCTTTAAAAGGCTGTTACTAAGTATAACAAGTACAAATTGGCTAAAAATAAACATCAAATATCTGGGATCCCTCAGGTATTAAATATATGTTTTCAAAAATAGTCACTTCAGTTAAGAATAACAGCTGCTTCAGTTAAACATGTGCAAAGAGTCCTTGTATTGTTTCCAGGCTGAGTTTACTTTGCAACTGGAAAAGGCTGTTTCTGAAAATGTTAATGGGGTTGGTGTAGAATAATAGCTAAAAATAAATACTTGCAGCAAATATTTACTGGGCCCTATCGACATTCCTACACTGCTCTGAGAGCGTGATATCAACAGGCTCTCCTGCAATCCTCACAAGAACCCCACGAGGCGGGTACTGTTATTATCCGGATACAGAGACCCAGAGAAGCCAAAGAGCTAACCCAAGGGCACACAGCTACCTCCCAGGGGAGGCCGTATTCAAACCCAGGGACGGAGCGCAGAGCCTGTGCCGTTACCCACCGCACTGCACCATAGGTATACCAGAATGGTGCGATTAGGGATCACGTTTATTTTCTTCTTTTTTCATCTTTTTAAAAAAGTAGTTTTCTAAGTGTTCTACAATGACTATATACTATTTTTGTAATAAGAAAAAATAAGCATATTGTAAAAATGATTGGTCCATAGGCGACTGGGCTAACAATATTGAGAAGGAGTTCCTTTTCTTCTATGATGGTGTTTACAGTGGTTGGGGTTGGATTTCTAGTGCTTTCCAGTCTATGGCCACCTCAGAAAACAGTGAGGGTCAAGTAGCGTCTTTGCAACTACACAACCCCTGGGGGAAGAGGCAGCCCCATCAGCTGTGTGAAAATGAGTGACAGACACTCAGCTCCTCAGCCTCCCTGCCTCCCCGCTCCTCTCCAGCTGGCCCCTCTTCCTCCCAGGTGACCAGACACAGAGGGTGTAGGTGGGAAGGGGCTGATGCTAAGGCCCATCTAGGAGATCAACAGGCAAACACTGTGGCCTCCGCGTCTGCACAGGCGTCCCGAGTTCGTTTTGTGGAGGTTCAGTGTCTGCTCCCTCAGGGTGTTCAGCGAGCGATGGTCACCTCTGGGAGAAGGTCACTGGTTATGAATAAACCTACAGGAACAGAGTTCCCGGCCTCCCTGTGCCTGGCCTGCAGGGGTTTGTCTGTTGAACAGATCACAATTGAAATAAAATCTAGGACTGAGCCTGTCCCGGGATGGGCTTGGTGTTGTGTATCCCCTATCTCCTCTCCCCACTCCTTCTCCTTTGGCATGTAGTCCAAGACCCTGCGAAATAATTTTTCTGTGCCTGTTTCCTCCTAAAATAAATAAGCCAACCCCACAGCCTGTCTTTCCTTCCTCTGGAGGATGTTGTGAAGATAAGGACGGGGCAGATGGGGCCACGTGACCCTGGAGGCCCCTCGCACCACAGATTCACACCACACCTCGGCCGGGTCAGAGAAAGGCTCCCCTTGAACATTTAGCCCGATGAACACTGCTGCCTCTGGTCACGTGACCCAGTAAAAGGGAAAATTAGCGTTCATATCTTATTTTTCATCTCAGATTAAAAATTCGGTTAAGAGGACTGAACCCTAGAAACACACAGTAACTTACAAGGCGTTTTAGGCTCTTTGCTTGAGACAGAAGTTGGTGAAAATTTACCAAGAAAAACCTGCAGGTCCTAGAGCCTGGCGCAGCCGTTTCCCTTTGACGGCCCTTAGCTTCTACATCTGTCTGATGGGTCCGATGACCAGTGAGGGTGCTCTCCAGATCTCAAAGTTATATATGGTGAAAAAAGAAAGAAGAAATTATATATGGTGGTTCTAAATATTAAGCTTTTCTAAAATAAAGAGTCAAGTTCTCAAGAGAATCTGTTTAGTGTCTGTATAGATATCAACTAGCTACAGTACCCGCATAAGAATGCAAAACCGTTTAAGTGGCTACAGGAATACTCAATGACTAAATCTAAATGACAAAGGAGCAAGTTTCATTTTGTCATTTTATCATAGTCATTGCACTGGACTCATGTCCTGTGACATTTTGGGCTGGTTTGAAGGTCCTTCATGTTTCCATAGGGATAGTTAGTTGCCCTGAATTTTAACTTACTTGTCACTCAATTCTAAACAACGCTATGCTGAAAGAAACGACCTGACGAAAAGTCGTAGAATTTTGAGACTTTCAAGGATGCTTAAGAGGTCATTACATTCAACCTTGTATTATTATAACTAGTCGGATCCAGGAATCAAGTGTAATGCACAGGGAAACTGCCCATTCCTCATTTTCAAGTGGGCTTTGTGTACCTCGGGCAAGAAAGTCTCAGACAATACGTCTATAAATCAGACAGTCAGTCTGTACTTGCATTGGGTTTTCTCGGGGCAAAATGCCAATAGTATACAGACTCCACCCAAGCGTGATGAGGCCAAATATTTACAAACAAGGCTTCAATCTTGTCATTTTGTAGTTCAGAAGGGCAAAAAGATAATGTTTCTTCGAGCCACAATTTTCTAAAGAGAACTGTTAAACCAAGAGGATGACAACTTTAGGATCAACAGCCTGTAAGGGCTTGTAAGCACCTTCTGACCTTGGATGCCCTGCCCTGCCCTGTTCCTCCTTTTAAACTTTCCCAGAGTTGCATGAGTGTTCTGTGAGCATTTGGGAACTAGCCAGTCATGAAGTCCAGCTCCAGCAACTGAATTATCAGCTAACTCGCTCCTAAAGCCAAACTATTACTCAGAGAGAGTTATTTCTGGGTTTATGTCACAGAAGGAAAGACAGATCAAGTCAGTGGGGACCATGTGAGTCCACACTGGGTTCCTTATTAAAAAGAAATGAGTCACTTATTTTACTAAGTAAAAGTCCATGCAGTTACCCATAGTACCTCCAGAAAGGAAACACTTTGAAAAGATTTGTCAATATGAAAAGATGCTCCACCACACTAATAACGAGAAAAGAAAATTAGAATTATAATGAGATGGCATTCACCTATCAGATAAAGCAATCACAAAGCAAGACAAAGAAAAAAAAATAATTGGCAATGCCCTGCGTGGGGAGGGTGTGCGGGATCAGGCACTTCTGCCTTGTTGGTGCGATGTAAATAGTCACATCTTCTGGAGAGGGCATTTGGCACCAGCTACACAGTAAAAAGACCACAGTTCCTTCTGATTCAGCAATCCCTCTACTAGGAGTGAATCTTGTAATTACATCTGCACATTACTGTGCTATTTGTCACAGCAAAAGATTAGAAACAGCTAGAGTGTCATCCATCCAAGGATACCAGCTATTAATGTTGGCACATCTTATCAGATGGAATAAGAAGGAAGTAGCTCTAAAGTCCTGACATGGACATGCCCCAAGAGTTCCTGCTAAGTGGGGAAATCTTGGTGCCGAGCAGTGTGCAGAGGATCCACTCCGGGAGGAAGCCTGAGAGACTGCGGCCGGGTTTGCCCTGGGAGAGGAGTGGGGTGTGGGTGGGACAGACGCTCTTCACTAACATTCTGTAAGTTGACTTTTTCGTCCCAAGCATGAGGCAGTGGTCCTGAAGAGCACTGGGAAAGGAGAAGTGCTGAATCAGTGGTCTGACTTATGCTTTGCCTCGTGATGTGGATTCAGGCAGGAGGTGGTTTTGAGAAAGAGACTAAAAGAATCCAGGCGATTTAGAGGCTTCTTGAGGAAACTAGGTCACGGCACACCTGAGAAATATCTCCAGATACGAGAAAGAGGGTGTTGGCAAGAAGGATTGGAAACGTGATGAGAGCTGGGGCCCTGGGCCACAGGAGGACACCCCCTTGGGCTATTCTCTTCAGCCGCCTGCATCTCTTGGCATTCTTTCCACAGCTCTGCTGTCCAGGCCAAAATTTTCCTTTGCCTCCCTCCCTCCTTTTCTGGGTCCCTGGAAGAGCCAAGTCCTTTTCTGTCTGAGTCTCAGGACTTGACCACCATCTGCTCTCCCTGGGGAAACTCAGATACTTAGCTGAGCCAACCCTTCGATCCTGGTCAGTCTATGCTAGGACCATCCCCGTTCCATGACCTGAGCAAAGACCTCCCTCACCACCAGTTATTCAACAGGACTCTATGCTCAATGGTTTGCACACATTGTTTCATTTTCTCTTCAAACAACCCTGCAAGGGTCCCACAGTGAAGTGGAGGTGCCAGGATTTGAGCTCAGGACCACAGTAAAAAGAGGAATCTGGGGTAGCACTGGGCCTGCCCCCTCTGCTTCCATGGAAAACCCAGATGCCCTGAAAGCACCCCTATTTTCAGTGTGTTTCCACATCCACCTGGGGAAGATGCCTCCCTGCGGGACACCAGTGCAGGAAACCCGACTTCCATCCACACTGCGGGTCCTCTCACTCAGTGTGCTTCCCGGCTCATGTCTACGGAGCACTTAGGTATTGACACAGATTCCTCAGCTTCTCACAAGATCCAACCCTGTGAGGGAAAGTACGTTCTCCCCACTCTACAGAGGAGAAAACCGAGGCTCACAGAGGTGGAGTAATTTGCCCAGGTCTTCCAGCTGGTGGGTGGGAGAGCCAGGGAAATGGAAAAATGTCTCAGGCCAGTGTTTCTTGGCACGATACTGCCCCTCTTCGGCCCAGAGAAGTTCACTGCCCCATGGATTAGGGAAAGAGGGCTTTGCCATGTAACAATAGGGATGGAGGCTGTGTAACAAGAATGTCCCCATTACAGCAGTGAAGTTATTAAATATTTGAAAATGTAAATGACAAATCTTTAAGAAATTCATTCTTTATTTTTCTTTAGGGATTGCTAAACATCTTACTTTCCAAAGAGGTCTAGAAGGGTTTCGGGGTGCTCCTACATCGAGGGAAGGCACAGGCAAACACAAAGCAAGATAAAGAAAAAAATAATTGGCAATGCCCTGCATGGAGAGGGTGTGTGGGATCAGGCACTTCTGCAGCATCAGGCCAGACTGGCATATGCCCATGAGGCTAATGCAATAGCAGTTACCTGGTCACCTGCAGGGTAGTAACCCTACTCCCTTCACCCGGGAGGATGTTGGTTAGTCATACAGCGCCCCTCACCCCACCCAGAGACACCCCCTCTTTCACTTTTATCTTCTGTCCTGTCATCTGAGGGCAGCATTCACACTGGTGAAGTGGAGATGTGGGACACAGCTCAAGTCCATGTTGATGGTTTTCCAAGTTTGTGATCATGTTTTCTTTCACTTGGCTTGAGGTGGCAGAGTACATAGGAGCGGGTAGGCTCAGTGCTACCCCAGATTCCTCAAAGCAGGGACCTCCTGCATCAGGACCCCTGACAGCCAACTTTCTGGGCCCATCCCAGAACTCCTAGGAATAATCTGTGTTAACTGTTTATCCTGAGGCCAGAAAGTAGCCTATGAGCCCCGTAGCCAAGGATCACTGCTCCAGGCTTCGGTGCATCATGCGTAGCCTCACTGACTCCAGGGCAGTGCGGGGCTGAGGGGAGAGGGTGACTTGAGAATGGGCAGAAGAAATGACAGCGACAGCCTGGTGTCAAGGGAAGAGAAAATCAACCCACCAAATGAACCCACAGAAACTGAGACAGACCCAGGGCCGATTCTGGTATTGCCCTAATACAAGAACATCCGGATGCTCATAGTGATAATTCTGGGTAATCAAGAGGTTATAAGAGATAATCCTTCAATGGCTTCCTGTTCCTCTCAGCATAACATTGACACACTTCCCTAAGGCCAACACCAGCAGGCCTGCCCGACCTCACTGCCCACCATTCTCCAGCCTTTCCTGAACTGGCCTCTGCCTGTAATGCCCTTCCCCCAGTTCCCTGCCAGGCTGGTCCCCCCTTTAGGTCCGAGCCTAAATGCCACTCCTCAGAGACCTCTTCTCACGACCCATCTAAAGGAGAAAAGCCCTGACGTGGGACTCAGCCAGTGTTTCCTCCAAGTCTTTGCTTCTGCTTGCATGGGGCTCCTCCATTGGCCCCGGTATATGCTCCAGGAAGGCAGAGACAGGGCCCACTCCGTTGCTGTCAAAACTAAAGCTCCTGGTGCCTGACACAGTATGCACCCAGCAGAGTGCGGTGCACGGCAGATGTCAATGTAAGCAAACCTCTTCCCCCTCCCACTGTCCTCTGAATGAGAATGCAGGGCAGTGTGCACTGTCTTTCCCAAAGAGTACCATCAAAAGGCGCTAAAGACAACCCCCAGGAGATGTGGTGTTTGTAGGAGGAAAGCACCAATTACATGGAAACCTGGCCCACGTGGTACCCTTCCCCAGTGCTGCTGTGTGTGTGTGTGTGTGTGTGTGTGTGTGTCTTTTGGGGGGTGTCTGGGGTGGTGTATCCCTGGTTTGTGTCCTTGTGGTTTAACAGCACGTGATCTGGAACCAGGATGTCCGGTTTGAATCCCACTCAGCCACTTACTCATTGCTTTGGTTATCAAGTCATCTTAAAACTTAGTGGCTTAAACAACGTGTTGTTTCCTCTGGTCTGAGGGTTGACTGGGCTCGGTTGGGTGGTTCTTTACTGGGGTCTGTCATGAGATGGCAGTTAGATGGCAGTTGAGGCTGGAGCTGGTCACCCACCATGACTTCTTCACTCGAGTCTCAGCTGGGCTGGCTGGAACAGGTGAAGGCTGCCTAGCTTGGGCTTCCCTCACAGTATGGTGGCCTCAGGGGGGCTGGACTTTTTAGATGGCAGGTGGCTTCCCCAGAACAAACATGCCAGGAGGTCCAGGTGGAACCTTCATGGCTTCCTGTGATTTTGACTTGGGAAGTCAGAAAACACCACTTCTGCTGATCCCACTGATCAGGGGAGGAGACAACACCAGGGCACAGATACTGGGAGGTGTGGTTCCTGGTGGTGGGGATGGTGGGCGCAGAAGGCAGCTTTTGAGACTAGCTACCATACTGGCTACCAGACGGTGGGTGAATTACTTAACCTCTTTGTGCCTCAGTCTTCTCTCCTATAAAATGGGATAATATTTCCTACCGCATAGAGGAGCAAATGAGTAAATAATATATGGAAAGCACTCAACAATGCACTAAGTATTAGCTATTATTATTATTATTATTATTATTGTTACTCAAAGGAGCAAGGAACAAACCTTTTCTTTGATTAATCCCTGTATCCCAGCGTCTGTGAAATGTTTTATGATGATGAGCTGCTCTATATGGAAAGTAAGAGAAGTGCCCTTCCCCCAACCCCTCGCCCCCAATTTTGTTTCTCATTTAAAAGTTTAAAGTTTGGGTAGAGCCCTATCAGGTGTGCTCAGTGGTTAGAGCATCGACTTGTACACTGAAGGGTCACAGGTTCAATTCCTGGCCCGGCCCACGTGTGTGAGGGAGACAAAAATGGATGTCTCTCTCACATCAATGTTTCTCTTCCTTTCTCTGTCTCCCCCGCCCCCCCCCCCCCCCACCTTCCACTCCCTCTAAAAAATCAATAGAAAAAATATCCTTGGGTGAGGATTGACAAAACAAACAAAGAAAAGTTTTGGTAGAAGAGGTCATTCCTCATGATCAAATATGCATTTAAAATATTAATAATATTGAAAAATAGCAGCCAGTGTTTGGCAAATGCCATTCTGAGTCACCGTAATGGCAGGCTCACATTAGGGACAGAATAGCAACACTTGTGGTGTGGAATTTCCCGGGCACTGGTGGGAAAGGAGCCATGAATGTGTTTGTCAGCAAACTTCCCCCAAACAAAAAGAAACCAGGATTTCCTGCTGGAGGCCAAGGAAGCAAGTGATGTCCAGGACCTCACAACTCAACTCCAGACTGGCCTTAGCACTGGGCAGAAAACAGGATCTGACAACAAGTCATCAGCCGGTGGCCCAGCCCAAGCGGATGGGCACTTTTCTGTGGCTGCCAAATTCAAACAAAGCTCAGAGACAAGTCATTGAACTCAAGCCCTAAATAGAAAAATGGCTTCATAATCCATCCAAGCCTGTGGACACATGTCCTATCCTACAGAAGTCTCTACCATGTCATCTGCTGCCTCATACCCCTCGGTATTCCATACAGCCTTTAGGATAAAACCTAGTCTCCTGACATGTGCGCTCACCAGCCACATACCCAAGTTCCGGCCTCGTGCACAACTCGCATTCCTCCTAAGGGCCCTGAGCTCACACATCTTCCTGGGTCTTGCACACTCTTTCTGCCAATTGGAAGAGAATAACAATAGTAAGGGCAGCCAGTTATCCTTCCCTTGACCATGGACCAGACAGGTGCTGTGGTGAGAGTTCCATTCTGTCATCTCACTTTATCCTGATCCATTCTATAAGGTACTGACCTCACAGGCTGATGAAATCACTCATTTATCTAGACTTCATTAAAACTGAAACCTTTTGTGCTTCAGATGATACCATATTAAAGCGAAAGACAAGCCAGAAAATAAGACAAAATACGTGCAAAGAAGATATACACGTGGCCAACGAAGTCCTTGAAAAGATGCTTAATATTGTCAGTCATCAGAGAAAAGCAAACCAAAACCACAACAAAAATACCACTTCATACCTACTAAAATGGCTCTAATCAAAACAACAGTGTTGATGAGGATGGGGAGAAACTGAAATCCTCATACATTTTTGGTGGAAATGCAAAACAATGGAGTCACTTTAGAAAACAGTCTGGCAGTTCCTCAAAATATTACATATTGAGTTAACATATGATCCAGCAATTCTGCTCCTAGGTATATACCCAAGATAATTAAAAACATATGTCTTCACAAAAACTTGTACATGAATGATTATTGCAGTATTATTCATAATTGTCCCCAAAGTGAACTAATGAAAAACTAAAATGTGGTAGAGCCATACAATGGAATGCTATCGTAATATATAAAAACCCTGGGTCGTAATGACCAGTAATGACCGAGGCCCAATCCTGCAGTCAGCGCTAACTGCTGGGGGGCTGAGAATCAGGGTCAGAGAGAGGCCTAAAGAGAGAAGCAGGGATTGATCTGTTGCCTCTGTGGCAGCTTTTGATCAGCACTTATCTCTCTCTCTCTCTCCCAGTCTGGCCAGCAGCCATGCCTCCATTTCTCTCCAGGCCTCCACCGGGGCTGCTGATCAGCCCTGCCTTTCTGATCAGGCCCCGTTGATAGGTCCAGAGACGCTGACTGGCATAGAAACCAACCAATCAGAGTGAAGTGTGAGGAACCAATGGCTGCCTAGGAGATGGAGCTTTTGATGCTGACTGGCATAGAAACTGACCAATCAGAACCAAATCTAGGTCAAATGTGAGGAGCCAATGGCTGCCTAGGAGGCGGAGCTTTTGACACTGACTGGCATAGATACTGACCAATCAGAACCAAATCTGGGTCAACTGTGAGGAGCCAATGACTGCCTAAGAGGTGGAGCTTTTTTTTTCTTTTTCTTTTTTCTAATATATTTTATTGATTTTTTACAGAGAGGAAGAGAGAGGGATAGAGAGCTAGAAACATCGACGAGAGAGAAACATCGATCAGCCGCCTCCTGCACACCCCGCACCGGGGATGTGCCCGCAACCAAGGTACATGTCCTTGACCGGAATTGAACCTGGGACCCTTGAGTCCGCAGGCCGACGCTCTATCCACTGAGCCAAACCGGTTTCGGCAAGAGGTGGAGCTTTTGACACTGACTGGCATAGAAACTGACCAATCAGAACCAAATCTGGGTCAACTGTGAGGAGCCAATGGCTGCCTAGGAGGCGGAGCTTTTGACGTTGACTGGAATAGAAACTGACCAATCAGAACCAAATCTGGGTCAACTGTGAGGAGCCAATGGCTGCCTACGAGGCAGAGCTTTTGATGCTGACTGGCATAGAAACCAACCAATCAGAAACAAATTGGCCAGCAGAGGAGGGCAGTTGGGGGTGAGATCAGGCCTGCAGGGAAGGGTAGTTGGGGGCAAGATCAGGTTTGCAGGGGAGGGCAGTTCGGGGCAACCAGGCTGGCAAGGGGAGGGCAGTTAGGGACAAGATCAGGCCAGCAGGGGAGGGCAGTTCGGGGCAACCAGGCTAGCAGGGGAGGGCAGTTGGGGGCGAGATCAGGCCAGCAGGGGAGGGCAGTTGGGGGCGAGATCAGCCCGGCAGGGAAGGGCAGTTTGGGGCGAGATCAGCCCAGTAGGGGAGGGCCGTTAGGGGTGATCAGGCAGGCAGGCAGAGGCAGTTAGGGGTGATCAGGCAGGCAGGCAGGTGAGCAGTTAGGAGCCAGCAGTCCCAGATTGTGAGAGGGATGTCCGACTGCCACAGGGAGTGGGCCTAAACCAGCAGTCGGACATCCCCCAAGGGATCCCCGATTGGAGAGGGTGCAGGCTGGGCTGAGGGAACCCCCTCCATGCACAAATTTTGTGCACCAGGCCACTAGTTCAACCATAAAAAGGAATGAAGTACTGATACATGCTAGTACATGGATGAACTTTGAAAGCATTGTGCCAACTGAAAGAAGCCAGACACAAAGGCCATATTGTATGATTCTATTTATGTGAAATGTCCAAAATAGGCAAATCCATAGATACAGAAAGTAGAATAATGGTTGCCAGGGTCTGGGGAGGAAGGGGGAGAATGGGTGGTGATTTCTAATGAGTACAAAGTTTCTTTTTGGGGTGATGAAAATGTCCCAAAATTGGTTGTGGCAATGGCTGCACAGCTCTGTAAATGTACAAAAAAATTCACTGAATTATCGAGAAAGAGAGAGAGAGAGAGAGAGAGAGAGAGAGAGAGAGAGAAAGCAAATAAAATTTGGGGGAAAAGAATGCTTTCTCGTAGTAGTTTTGCTGAGTCTGCCTACCTCCACCCCCAGCTGGAGGCTGGTGAGGCCCATTGTTCACTGCATTTCTATTAGAGCTTGTTTGCAGGTCCACCCATACCAACAGCTGTGAGCACCTGGCCAGGGTCTATGCCTCACTCATTTTGGAATCCAAGACAGTGCTTGGCACTTGGCACATAATCAATATGTGTTGAATGAATAGCCTCTAGCATGCCCCTAAAATTGCCTGTTGCTTTTTACATAATCACTTTTAAAATAAAGAAATGCCAAAAAGATCACACATGCACACACAGTTATTTTAAAATTCTTTTCCATCAAATATTTTAAGCTGAATAATCAATTAGAGTGTTATATCTTTTCTACTTCCTGCAATACATACAATTTCAAAACTGAAAACAAATTATCAATAAAATGACCAAGATAACGTAGAGAAAAGGTAGAAACACTTATCCAAAAATAGCATTTTTAATCCCTGAACAACAAACTTCACATTTCAAATAACTTGATAAAAACTTCCCCTAATATCTGAGACAGAAGACTTTATGAGACAAGAGACCAATATCTATATATATATAAAAGCCTAAGTGACTGGAACAACAGGTTGCTATGATGCACACTGACCACCAGGGGGCAGATGCTCAATGCAGAAGCTGCCCCCTGGCGGTCAGTGCACTCCCACAGCCAACCTCCCCCAGCTGGCCAACCTCCCGCGGTCCCTCCCCCTGGTCCCTGGTCTGGGACAGGGAACCGGGGGTGGGAGGTGGTGGATGTGGCCCTTTTCCCAGGGTGGGCCAAGGACCAGCTCCCTTCTTGGGGCCGGCGGCCAACCTCCCGTGCCCTGTCCCTGCCCCCAGCCAGCAGGCCCCAATCGGCCCACAGCGGTGGCAGCGCAGTGGTGAGGGAAGGAGGAGGGGGGAGGCGGGGAACTGCGTGGTAGGCGTCCGTTTCTTCCACGCCCGGTCCAGTGACTGTTGCCTCCTCTCTGGCCTGGCCCTGATCAGCCTGGCCTCGATCAGCCTTGACCACCAGCCAGGCCTAGGGACTCTACCCGTGCACGAATTTCGTGTTCCGGGCCTCTAGTAAACCAATATAAAGGTTAACTAAATTCAGCCTTTGAAAACTCTTTGGCTTTGAACAACAACAACACAATGAAATGATGAAGCTAATATTTATTGAGCACTTACTATGTGCTAGGCTGGGCATTATTTTCTGTATCCCATGTATTAACTAAGTTACAACAACATTATGCACTAGGTACTATTACTCTCATTTTATAGAGAGGTTAACAACTTTTTCAAGGCCACAGGGTTGGTAAGTGGCTGGAACCAAAGAAATTCAATTCTATTGTCTATGCATTTCCGGCTCCCAAAGGACAGTCTTCAGGGACTTCAGTCCCTTGATTTGATCAAGGAAATCAATTTGTAGGATTCTGGGTTTACAGACTGATTAGTGTAGGTTAGAGAAAAGATCTGTGGTGCTGTGGAAAAGCTGGGACTGCCCTGAGCTGGATCTGTAATTGCATGGTGACCAGAATGAGGGAGAAGATAGTATTGTCTCACAACAACCTCCCCTTTATTTAATTACTAGAGACCCGATGCACGGATTCGTGCACGGGTGGGGTCTCTCAGCTTGGCCTGTGCCCTCTTTCAATCTGGGACCCCTTGGGGGATGTCGGACTGCCAGGTTTCGGCCCGAGGGATTTAGCAGTGCTGAAGCGGCAGGTGGCCAGGGAGGACTCCCAGCCGGGGCCAGGAGCAGCTCTGCTGCGGCTCATGCCGCCACTGCTCGGTAGCGCTGCCGTGGAGGCGGGAGAGACTTCCACTGCCGCTGCGCCTGCGCCTGCCAGCCATGAGCCCAGCTTCTGGCTGAGCGGCACTCCCACTGTGGGAGTGCACTGACCACCAGGAGGCAGCTCCTGCACTGAGCGTCTGCTCCCTAGTCGTCAGTGCGCGTGATAGCAACTGGTCGTCTGGTCGTTCCGGTCGTTCGGTTGTAACAGTCGCTTAGGCTTTTATATATATATATATATTTCCTTCTCTTATTTAGAATACTACCCAAGTAAGGCCTGAACTTCCTTGTTTCAGGGTAAGCTGGCAGGCATCTCAGGCCCCTCTCAGGAACTCTTTTTTTTATTATTAAATATATTTTTATTGATTTCAGAGAAGAGGGGAGAGAGAGAGAAACATCAATGATGAGAGAGAATCAACAATTGGCTGCCTCCTACACACCCCCAACTGGTGATTGAGCTTGCAACCCAGACATATACCCTGACCGGGAATCAAACTGGTGACCCCCTGGTTCCTGGGTCAACACTCACCTGCTGAGCCACACACAGATGGGCCCCTCCCAGGAACTCTTCATGAAGTTCAGCTCTTACACCTACGGTTTGGCTGTGAGGCCCACCTCAAGGACAAGGCCCCACCTGGGGAGCTGTTGGTCTCTGAAGTCTCTTTAATCTAGTGCTTCTTAGAAGGGTCTTTGCTGCTGTTGAGCCTGGCCAATGTCTTGCGCCAAGCCTTCTTTTCTTTTAGGGGACAAGACATATTGGTATTTTCCTCTCTAGCCCTCTTGTTTCCAAAGCCTGTGAGGAAGTTGTTCTTTTCTGGACGTCTCTAAATGTTCTCCCGCCTTCAAAATCCGGTCTTTTGTCTTTCAAGTTAAAAAAACATGTCATTTAAGTGTGTTTGCACTTCCCTGATTACAGTCTGTCTTGGCCTTCTCTGTTTTTCTGCACCTTTATTGATTACAGGTTGGATTTCCATGCCCTGTTTTCCAAGTCTGTCAATTCTTTTGCAATACTATGTTTGGACACCTCACCTGAGTTGGCATCCTGTTCATGTGTGCCTGTCAATATTCAGAGGCCTTTTTTATTTTTGAGGACCTCATTTAATATTACCAGTGAAGGATGTCTGTATGTAAATGATAAAACATGAATCAATGATTTTTGACACTAATTATTTCCTGTTATGTTACTTGCAGTGCAATGAGATCCTTTCTGTTTCATGCATTACTATTATTTATTGTTTTCACTAGCCGGACATTTTCTGCCCTTTTAATTTTCACTATCTTCTTAGTTCTACTCATTGACTTATAATGAAAAGGGCTTATAGTGAGAAGAGCTTAAACACCAGAGGAAAACACTTCTCCCTTTCATTTGACGAGCTGTTGGTACGGGGAGAGCAGGCATATCTGCTAGGAAACTCGGATCAAGAGGTTTTTTCTTCTAGAGTTCTTAAAAGGGAAAAACTACTGTTTTTATGACCAAAGTCCAGTCTGTTGGAGACTATACAGAACCTCGTACTCTCAGGAAACCACAGTGCCTTCCAAACGCTTTTGTGCTAAATACGTGGACAGGCCCACCAGGCGCCACAGTGGTTCTCGCAGTGTTCTCCTTGTCACACAGGGACACTGTGATTGGAGCCAGACCGGGAGGTCTGTACCCAGTGGTTGGGAACACACTTGGGTTCATGCCGGGTCCAGAAATAAATCCTAGATGATGTTTAGGTTCAGTATGAAATAAATAGTATTTTAGGATGCAAACAGTCCAGGAGCCAGAATAATAAGAGAATGGAAATGAAAATAAGGATGTGTCATCACACAGAAAAAGAGTCAGGGAAAAAAAAAGTTAAAAATCTGGATGTTGTCATCAGGGGCAAAGAATGTTTCTCAGGAGTGAGCCAATCAGATTCCACCCACCCATTTTGAAAAAATAATCTAAAAAAATCTTAAGAATCAAGGTATTTTTTAATTGGCTACAAGAAAAGAATCAAGAAAAGGTTGTAGAATTTTTAGGTAGCTATTACTTGTTTAGAATAAAATTATTACTATCAATATATCAGAACATTTTTGTCCCTACTTGATGGGAATTCTTTGTCGGCCAAGAAAGCTACAGTTTAGAAACTAAGCTCAATCTTTTGTTCCTAAAGATTTTATGCCAACTATAATGAAACAAAGGAATATTTGAAGGGGACGGGTTTTCATATGGAGAGTACTAAAAGTTGCTCCGAAGTCAATCACCGTGGTGGGTTTTACCTACAGAGCTCCCGAACAGGAGAGTTACCCCCCCAGTGCTGACTCTGCATTCTGACTTTCCTGGAGCAGAGCAGGGAGGCGAGGAGGGCAGTGACCTGAAGCTCAGGGTCAGTGTAAGATTATGCTGATGAGAAGGCAGTGCTTAGACACATTCTAATCCGTGAAGGCCACTTCTCACATAAGAGTCGTTTCACTTCAAACCTAACACCGTGAAATTTGAACTATTGTGTAGAAATATCAAGTGTCTCTTCTTGTCACCTATAGCTCTGGCCTAGAGAAGAGCAATGTCTGCAAAACACCATGTCCTCCTTGTAGTCCCACTTGCCCCCGCTACTCAGCACACAAAAAAGGGGGGGGGGGGATTAGGCTTACGATGTCACGAGAGAGAAGACTGAACAAGGAAGAATGGGCCACAGGTGAGGTGAGATGTGCGACTGAACCCCAGGTTGAGAGTCTCCATTCTTGCGCTCACTACTAAGGCAGCAGGACTCCTTCCTGGAGACACACCCTCACTAGGCCATCTTCTCTGCAGAGCTCTGGGCACCTGGGCAATGCCCGGGAGGTACCCGAGGGCTGCTGGTGATGATGTGATGCCAGCTCCCGTCAGGCCCCTCGTTCCCCATCTGACTCCCAGCAAAGCACCACCGCACCACCGCTCCACCTGCCGTCTGTGCTGTCCCGTGCTGATGGGGAGACCTCTGGGTGTGGCGCAGTCCATAGGTCCTCCTGGGGGTCGTGCAGCAGTTACCACACACTCGCCACCTCCTCCTGCAGCTGCACTGTCTGTCCAGCACGCTCTCAGCCAGGGCTGCACACCCTGCAGGCCAGAGGGTGGGCTGGGCCCACACGGCAGCTTCGGCCGTCAGCACTGCCGGAAGTACTCATCCTCGGAGCCTGTTCTCCGAAAGTGGCACCTTCTCAACAGTTTTTACTCCGCCCACTCCCCAGGTATTAAACTCCACCACCCAACTGCCCAGCAGCTGGGGAAAGAATTCACATGATCCTTGGGAGGCTCTGCTTTCCAGGGGAAGTGAGGGTGATGAGGGTTTCCTGGGCCAGGGCTCAGCTTCTGTGTGTGCATGACTGTGCAATGTAGACAGAAATCCTAAATGATTAGCACAGTGTAGACACACAGCTCAGTACACGGTGGCCATTCTCACACCACTATCATGGAGACACACCTCAAGGAGAGGCCTTCAGTGTGTAAGAGGGGCCTCCGTGATGAGACCCCTTGTTGAGGGTTAACACATCGACTGCACGGACAAAGAGAAGGCACAGCAGCGGCCACCTCTCCTCTTTCACAGACTAAACGCCGCAGGGGAGGCACAGCGCCACTGATTAAGTCGATGCAGATGTTTCAAATGTTCTGCACCTCCTACCTCTCCCCATGTTGACATAAATGACTGCTGTGATTTAGGAAGCTGGAGAGATGCAAGTAGATACACGAGCGTGTGTGGGAATGTAGCACTGTTTGCAGTAGTTTAAGCAGAAGCAGCTTTAAAACAGCATGTATTCTTTGGGATTAATGTGTTGGAACTGTCAGCTGAGTGACTGCAACCACCATCGGTGCCCAAACATGGTAAGATCCTCCAGCTGGGGAGCGCCAGCCCCACGCGCAGTGCTGACAGGTCTGCAGCTCGCGGTCCGTCCTCGCCAGCTGCTCTGCCTATCAGGGCGGCAGGGACCAGCCGACGGGTTGGAAGCGTATGTGCTATTTCTGTGCATAGGATGTGTGTAAGCACATGCCACAGTAAGCCAGACCAGGATGTGAGTCAGGTTGTTCTAAAGTGGTAAAAAGGACTGATCTTCAAAGCACTCTGAAGGCGTCCTGTCATGCTACACTCCTGTAAGGAGCTACAGCTTGAAAGACACAATTACTAAGCTAAGGAGAAATCCTGAAGAATATGGGTGATCAGAATTGACCAGAGGCCTACCTACCAATGAAAAGAGGTGGATAAGGTCAAAACTGCAATCTGGGTCTTAAAACTTAGAGATGAAGAGAGAGATTTATTACCAGCAACCCTTTATTTCTCCAGTAACTTTGGTCAGACATATAGAAGTAGTGAAATGTGGGCGGCTGGGAAAAGCTCTGGAACATGTGTTTGCTTTATTTTCCTTTTAAAACAAAACATTTTATCTGCAGAGCAACTTTCATGGGGCCAGTTAATGGTCCTAAACTGGCTCTTTAAGAAGAGTCTATTGGCGCTGAGGTGTAAAATACACAAAAGAGGAGGGGCAGGGGG